>NW_025335093.1:0-3042 GCF_018152115.1 Drosophila rhopaloa
GAGGTATCACGGAGAATTTCAGAAATTGAATTTTAAAAAGGTCCCTTTGTCTGCCATTTAGATAACTGAAATCCATTTAAGCAGATCAACTGGAAAGCCTAAAAGGTCAAGTTTATGAATATGAAGTAAGTGATTTACAGAGTCAAATGCTTTACTAAAGTCAGTGTAAATGACATCTGTTTGAAAACTACTATTGAAGCCTTTTTATCACAAATGAAGTGAGCTCTAGAAGGTTTGTGATTGTGGATCTAGTTTTAATAAATCCGTGTGTTGACACGGAGAAATAATTGATCTGCAAAAGTGCTGCAAATGAGAGTATCATTTTTTCAAAAGCTTAGGAATACAAATCTTAGAAATATATTTTTGGCTTCTAACTTGTTACCTTTTTTTAAAAGAGGAATAACAAATGATTCCTTCCAAATATTTGGGAATTGGGAGGTTTCTAGAGATAAGGTAAACAACTTGTTGAAGAGGTTTGCACAGGGCCTTAGCGCAATACCTAAGCACGCACCCAGGAAGACCATCGGGCCTGGCGAATAAACAGGCTTAATACGAAGAAGATCCAAAAGAAGAGAGCTTTCTGTTAAAGTGGGACAGAATATGAGGTTTGACTTGGACATGGTGTAAGAATAGGCTGTGATGAATAATTAAAGTAGAGTAAGTCGTTTGAAAAAATTGGGCAAATAAATCGGCTATTGCCTGATCTGTGGTTGCCGTCATGTTTTCGAACGACAGCGAGGAAGGAAAAGAATTAGATTTACGCTTGGTGTTAACAAAATTATAAAACTGTTTCGGGTCCTGAGAGAACTGGACCTTACAACGGTTTAAGTAACTATTATAACACTGAGCATTAAGCACGGTAATATCTTGACCGAGCACTTAGATATCTAGTAAAAACAGATTGAGAACCGGTATTTTTATATTTCCTAAAAAGTCTGGACTTTACATTTCTTAAGTGTGTCAACTCTTTGCTAAACCAAGGTGATTTATTGGAAGTTGACGGATAGTACCACGGAACACAGGAATTAAAAAATGAGTTTATTGCAGTATAAAAACATTAACTGCATCGGACATATTATTGCATAAGTAAAGATCAGACCAATTAAAGCCAGTAGGAAAACAATGTATTCGTTTGGATTTTTCTGATTTTCTTCTATAACTCTACCCGTATCAAATGAAAGTTCGATTGTTGGGTGATATGGATCTTCAGGTTGCGTGAGTGGTGCTACTCTGGACAGAAACACACCTTCAGGATTTGATACAAAACACAAATCAAGTAGGCGACCTAATGAATTTCGAACATGGTTTACTTGAGATAGAGATATGTCAAGCAGGCCATCAATAAAATCATGTTGTGCTATAGGTAGTAAGACATTCGATCCATCCTCAGTGGACCAAGTAACTCCAGGTATATTAAAATCACCTAGAACTATCAACTGATCCCTATCGGAAAGCTTATTTTGCAACGGACTTAATAACGGATAGGTGATTTAAATAATCAGGAAGTTCAGACAACGGCGGAATATAAGAGCAAGTTATGTATATAAAGTTACCAGGAAGCGATAACTTTACACAAATAAATTCAATGGTATTGAATTCATCAAAAATAACTCCTCAGACGGGAAGTTTGAATCAACTCCAATTAAGACTCCACCTCCCCGTCTAGAGGGACGGTCATACCTATATATTGTGTACTTACCTGGAAAAACTTCGGAGCTAAAAGATCTCCGGCTTTAACCAGGTTTCTGTGAACACATAATATGAGATGCAAAGGGAAAGGCTATCAGAATACAATTTAGTGGGTTTGCTACGCAAACCTCTTGCATTCTGATAGGAAAGAAGGAGGTTAGAAGTTAGTTTTTTGAAATTGGTACACTGGTTTGGCCTCGACTAGGAAGTTTTACTCCTACGGGCCCCTTCTTCTTTATCTTAGCCTCGAACTCTTTTACAACCATATTATCCGGCAAAAGTCCTTGAGCATATGGCTTCAAAAAGCTCGTTAGGGACAGTTATCTTGAAAGATGAAATGTCTCTAGCATAAGAAAACTTAAACTTTTCCACCTTTACACTATTACAATCGGCTTTAGTTTTGTCTTGTATATAAGACAATACATCAGAAGATGTTTGATCAGGGGAAAGCCGAGAAACGAAAATTTGTTTCTTTAGTGGAACCACTAAAGGGATTTTGGTGGAGCAGACATTGTTTCTGCAAAACCAACTTGAGCCGGTTGTCCGGACTCAGTAGTCCCTTGTGGTGGTGATACTACATTCTGAGAGATAGGTGGATCCACTAATTGTGAAACCACTACGGACAAATCGGAATTCTTAGAAGTCCCTGGTTGCATGCATTCTGTAACGGATTGTTCGGATACCGAATCTTTTAGCTGCTGATCTTAGCAACATTTGAGGGTTTGCTGGAATCAGCTGCTGATCCGCCGGAATGCTCTGTTGTTCTTTGATTTCGGTTGCGGGGTGTTCCCCTTTTGCTCCTTCCACCAGCGGCCTTTTTGCGCTTAGGGGACTCTTCTAATAGCTTACGACTATTAAACTGCGAGTCCAGCGCAGATAGGAGATCATCAGCTCGGCGAAAACTATCTCTAGCCACTCCGAAACAGCTAATCAGTCCCATCAGGCCGCCTTTAGTTTGGCGCATGAACGATTTCATCTCGTTCGCAACCTCGACACAAGCGTCACAACAAAACTGCAAATTGGGCCCCTTTGAAGGTCATCACTTGTCCGGCCAGTAAAACCGGCGCACTTGGTGTGCACCATATTTTTCACACAGCCAGCAAGTCATATTAGACTGGTCAGCCCTGATTACGAGGCTGCATTTTTTGCAGAAGCAGACTAAATTTTTATTATTCATTTATTTATTTACCACTGTACCAAGAAAGCGAAATTGAAATTTATAAGCGAGCAGTTTTAAGTACCGCAAGAAACTGCACGCTTAGAACTTTCAAAAGCAAAGGGAGCAAGAGAGCGGGAGCGTAAATAAGTTAAAGTGCATGCACAAAGAGAAACAGCGTGGATATAAATAGGATA
>NW_025335094.1:0-584 GCF_018152115.1 Drosophila rhopaloa
AAATATAAATTTTAGGACACTTGGTCCTGATTTACGGTAACAAAAATTGAACCAAATTATGCTTGCAGAAATTGCCATTTTTATACCCAATAACTTGTCGGCCTCTGCAAAGTCGGAGCTTTGTCGCTGTCGTCGTGCTGCAGCGGGGAAGTGGTTCAGACGCTGCAGTCAGCACTTTTGGGCTATCTGACTGTAGCCGGGAAGTTGCCCTTGCACTCTACCACTGGTATTACCGGATGGCGTGGCCAATCCACAGAATCATTTGTGTTAACCTCCACCTTGAAAATCAGGGCCCACGCTCGACGCGGTCATTGATCTCAATATTTATTTGTTGATGTGCAGTATTTGACCCTTTAATCAAGTGAAGAAATGGCTAGTGAGGAAAGAACAGTGATGATGATAGAATTGTTTGAAAATCGGCTGTATGCGATGTTGTTTTTAATAGTCCATATATATCTTGCATTTTTTTTTTGATGTTCAGTTCTTTAACACTGCAACTGATAGCTTTCTTTCCATTTTTTTCTGTTTGTCATCTCAGTTTGAGAATTGTTGGCATCGGGTGATAGTGTACCGTGTCTTTGTTG
>NW_025335095.1:0-56059 GCF_018152115.1 Drosophila rhopaloa
ATGAAATCAATAAAATAATAATGAAATAATGTAATAAAATAAAATGAAATTTATATGAAACTTTACTGAATGAATTTTACTGATGAAAAAAAAGCGATGAAAAAACTATGAAAAGGCGCTGAAAATGTGATGAAAAAGCGATGAAAATGCGATGAAAAAGCGATGAAATAGTGATTAAAATGTGATGAATTACTGATTAAAGAGTGATAAATTACTGATTAATTCATCACTCTTTAATCAGTAATTCATCATTAAATTAAAGAGTGATAAATTACTGATTAATTCATCACTCTTTAATCAGTAATTCATCACTCTTTAATCACTATTTCATCGTATTTTAATCACTATTTCCTCGCATGTTCATCAGCAAATGCTGATTAAAGAGTGATGAAGTTTATATACCCTTGAAGTTATTAACTGCCAGTTATTAAAAATCGACTACATTTCGATTTATATGCCTATATATGCCAAGCAGATTTAAAACTGAGGGACTAGTTTGCATAGAAACGGACAGACGGACGGACAGACGGACATGGCTAGATCGGCTGTTGGTAATGCTGATCAAGAATGTATATTCTTTATAGGGTCGGAAATGTCGCCTTCACTGACTGAAATTATAATACCCTCTGCAAGGGTATAATAAATAGCTAGATTGCCAAGTACATATTGGTACTCTCAGCCTTGAAACCAATATGGGAACAATTTTTATTCCCTTGCAGAGTCTTTCTGCCCGTCCGTCCGTCTGCGCAAACTAGTCCCTCAGTTGTAAAGCTATCTTTTCCAAAAGTTGTCTTTCTGTTCCCGTAGTTTTACCTCGATTTGCATATTTTGCCTTACACATGGAAATGGGCGGTTAAGCATCTTAATCTTAAGATCTTAAAATAATCCTGCAACAGTTAATAACAGTTTGATTTTTTTCTATAACCTATTTATTGCCTCACAAAAGGAAGGTCTTTGTTTTTGTGAACAGTTAGGTGTATTCTAAACCGGGTGATGGGTGCACCATTGTTGTGCAAATAAAATGGTGTTATAACCTGTCTTACGTTATCCATGGTATCGTCAAGATATCTAGCCAAAGGGAAAAAGTTTGATACAGTCGAGAGACCCCATTCAGAAAAGTAGTAAACGCAAGCCGTTGAATGTTGTCCGCCTTTTTTGGATTGTGAGGGATGGCTCAGTGGAAACACGAGTTTCATATCTGGTAAATTTCCCAACCGTTCCAAGTAAATTGATCTGTGTGACTTGGGTGTTATCCTTTACTGCAAAATCAAAATAATCTGAATCAAAATATCTTAGTCTTAGCTTTTGCGTTTTCCTAATGTGTAAATAGTTTCTATCGGTATCAAGAGGAAATATAATTAATCTTAGTTTAATAAGAAAAATATTTGAATTATATTTTCCTTAAATCTTTTCTATTTAATTTGTACACACTTATACACAAGGACAAATATAAGTGAAGCTGGTAAACATTTGATCTGCCCTAGACAACACGTTCTCGCCCACGGCGACCGATAGGCAGTTAGCTCATTTATTGATAATCAAATAATATGTGTCACAAAACTTTACCGAGGAAAGTGAAATTGAGTTCGCATATACCAATGTTTTCTTAAGACGCACGTCTTTGATTATACAAGCCGTTATTTACTTACATTTCCTTCAATTGCAGAAGTGCTGTAGTGTGCACTTGCTATTAGTAAAATATATATTTTTATTTCATTTTTATTTAAATCCCGGTCACACTACTTTAGTTATTCATTTAAATGCTTTTCCTCCGATATGAGTTCATTTATTGATCCTGACTATTCTATAGGTCGCAATCTGCGACAGCGACAAAGCAGAAAAGGTATCTCTAACAATGACGCGATATTAGATTCAGAAAAAAATAAAAGAAAAGGAAAGAAAAAAGGTCAATATTTTGGAAAAAATAGTGCATATGATGAATACGGAAATATTCGATTCAACGGACTAGATATTTGTGAGTGCAACCAATTGTATAAATTCAAAATGAAAACATTTTGTTTCAGGCGACTGTATAAATAAAGATTGTGATGGTTGCTGGTTTGAATGTCCAAGTTGTGGCTCTACTAGGTGTGGTCCTCAATGTCGCTCAAATCGAAAGTTTTTCTATGAAGGCATTACATACGATGGAAAAGATTTATCTATACAAAACAAATATATTTCCAAATAAAATCTTCATAGTTATAAATACAAAATAATTAAGAACTTTAAAAACAATTTTGAATTTTTGCTTATGGCTTGGGGTGACCATATCTTTGCATATGAAGCACATTGAACTTTAAGAATAATTTTCTTTATCTAACATACTGATAAAATAATTACTAATTCATTAAATTAAATAACCAAAATAAGGACTATAGTTCCCAGAACACTAGTATTGGGACACCTGGGATTTTTCTGATACTTATAAAGTCCCGCTCTGTAGTGTTGGCACACTTGCCATTTTTGACTTTAAATGTTATTTTTAGGCTTGTGTGACATTTTAATGAATTGATTTTTTTAATTGGTAAAATAAAAGATTTTTTATTTGAAAGACACCATTAATTTTTAATTTTCTATAACGTTATTAAAGCCATTTTATTTTTAAATGAAAAGGAATTTTTTTCGTGACACAAAAGTCTTATACTATTATATATATACTATTTTTTAAATTTAACTTATAATTTAATATTTGGCTGGTGGTCCTTTTCGTTTAATGACATCTTCGAGACGTCTAGGCATGGATTGTATCAGTTTTTTGGTCATCAAAGCTGTTTTGTTTTCTTATATTTCTATCCAAATTCTCCCACAGGTGCTCGATAGAGTTGAGATCAGGTGATTGTGGGGAATGCTGCAGAACGTGTGCGGTATTGTACGTGAGCCACATGCGAACATCTTTGGATCATTATCATGCATACATGTGAATGAGTTCGGCATGCTTAGGTTTGAGGCACTTTTTTAAGGTTGTCATTCAAAATATTGAGGTATAAGCCTTGTCCATGATTCCCTAGATAAATACTCTGGAGTTCCGAAATTCATCACTACAAAAATTCATCGCCCTTTCATCAGCAGCGGACTGCGACGCCGGCAAAGTCGGCAGAGCCGAGTGCGGCGCAGGCAGAGCCGAAACTCTCAGTCCCCGATCGTAGGAAACGCAGAAAAATTTCCATCTCCCTCTCTTACTCTGTCTCTCTCCCCATAAAATGAGCTGATAGGTGGAGGACAATGTATTAAAATCACATCGACCTTTATACATTAAATTAGCATAATTTTTGTATTGTAGTTGATTCTTATTAATTATATTATTTTATGGAAATACTTTTTAAAAATAAAATTATTATGATAGTTTTGAAAGGTATGGATTCCTTTTTTAAATGAATTTAAGTTATGTAAATATTTTGCATATTTTGCTTTTATATACCCTGCTTTGACGCTAAGCGAAACATGTAGAGACAAATTAGGCAAAGGAAAGAATTATAGGATAACCGTTGCCCTTGTTTTCAACTGAAGTTGTTTTTGCCGTTTTTACGTGCACTTGCATTTGTGAGAATGGAGAGAACATATCGAAGCTGAGATTTTTTGTGAAATTTTATAACTAAATTTATCAGAAATTTAGGTAAGTTTTATTTTATTAATTATTTTGAACTGTACCTACATATACTGTTAATATATGTATTCATTATTTAAGGCGAAGCTTATAATAAAACTGTTGGGCCAGCATAAACTAAGCTGGACTTGAACAAGAAACGCAGTAATATATTATATATTTTATAATAATTTATCTATTTTAGATATACTTGGTCAGGAAAAGCCAGTACATAAAGCGCGAAGTCAAAAAAGAGCACCCAAAACGAAACATCCTCACACCTCCGAGAAAACTATAAACGTACATATGTAGATTGAATTAAGTTAAATTAATTAGTTATATGTAATGAAATCAATAAAATAATAATGAAATAATGTAACAAAATAAAATGAAATTTATATGAAAATTTACTGAATGAATTTTACTGATAAAAAAAAAAAGCGATGAAAAAACTATGAAAAGGCGCTGAAAATGTGATGAAAAAGCGATGTAAATGCGATGAAAAAGCGATGAAATAGTGATTAAAATGTGATGAATTACTGATTAAAGAGTGATAAATTACTGATTAATTCATCACCCTTTAATCAGTAATTCATCACTCTTTAATCACTAATTCATCGTATTTTAATCACTATTTCCTCGCATGTTCATCAGCAAATGCTGATTAAAGAGTGATGAAGTTTATATACCCTTGGAGTTATTAACTGCCAGTTATTAAAAATCGACTACATTTCGATTAATATGCCTATATAACTAAAAACAATGAAATATGTCGAATTTGTTTCACCATCGTTTCTATGGCAGCTATATGATATTGTTGTCCGATTTTTGTTTAATGAAGACCGTAATTCCATGCTATTTAAATATTACCAAGTCCCAAAGAACAAAAAAAATAAAAACAACAAAGTTCTAATTTTTTTGAATTTGTTTTTCCGATTGTTCCTATGGGAGCTATATGATATAGTCGCCCGATCTGGCTCGTTCCGACTCATATACTACCTGTACAACTTTTGGGAAAGTTTCAAGCAGATTTAAAACTGAGGGACTAGTTTGCATAGAAACGGACAGACGGACGGATAGACAGACGGACAGACGGACATGGCTAGATCGACTGTTGGTAATGCTGATCAAGAATGTCTATACTTTATAGGGTGGGAAATGTCTCCTTCACTGACTGAAATTATAATACCCTGTGAGGACGCTTAAAGGCGCCTCTCATCTCAAACACTTACCCAGTATCTCAGCCACTGAAGGCATTATTAAGTTCCAGCCATTGAAGTTTCACTAGATGTTAAGTATATATTTAAGCCTAAAACTCAAGTTATCCTGGGGTCAAATATGCGCGCGCGAGGTTACCAGTATTGATTAGCAAGATCGGTCAGTTGGCCAGTCGGGGCGAATGCCGACAGTATCGATAAGTTATCGCAATCACCCGTGAACAAGTGCTGTTAAACGCAAAGCGTGCGATTAAGGGCAAGCTTAGTGCTGTTAATAGCGCGAGCGTGCTGTAAAGGGAAAAAGCGTGTCGACGTGGAACCGCGATTGACGGAGATCGGTCTCTTTCTTTTACGGCAGCCGAACTGAACAGACCAGGAAGACAGAAAACCCGCGGAACGGCAACACCATACCAAGCTCTAGAGTAAGATAAGAAGCAGAGACCAGAAACCCACATACTGAGTGCGAAGGTTAGGGAGAAATAATAAGTGAATAAACGGAACATAAAGTTGTGAAATTAAGCCCCCCAGTCTGGCTCTTAAAATTTAGTGAACTTCGCGGAGTGTTTTTTGCGTTATTGAGGTTTGTTTTCTCTACGCAACGCGGACACCAAAGCTACCCACGTGCTACTCCAGGTCGGGCAAGTTCCTGTGTTGCGTTTCCGAGGTTTATTTTCTTTACGCAATACGCCCTTACCAGACTGGAGAAAAGCGCGGGAAACTATCGCCGGCCTTTTCTACTCATGCTCAGGTTAGGGAGAAAAATCAGAATTATAATAAAGGGAAGCAAACTTCGTGAAAAATCTAAAACCCCAAGCCTGGCTTATAAGATTCAGTGAATTTCGCGGAGGGGCTTTTCGGGGCAGTGAGGCTTCTGAGTTGCGTTTGTTTTCTCTACCGAGGTTTGTTTTCTCTACGCAACGCGGACGCCAAAGCTGACCGCGTGCCTATTCACGTCGGACAAGTTACCGTATTGCGTTTCCGAGGCTTACTCTGCGCAAAACTACCGCTTGCCGGACGGGAAAATTTCCGTCGATTTCCCCGCGTTTCCCCCCCCGATCGCCCACTAGCCCAGTCGAAAAGCCCTCTCGAGTTAATTTGTGGCGGCCCCGTTTTCGTGTTGCGTTTCCGAGGTTTGTTTTTTCTACGCAACACGGACGACGAGGCTGTCCGCGTGCTCGTTCGCGTCGGACAAGTTCCCGTATTGCGCTTCCGAGGCTTTTTCTGTGCAATACGAACGCTTGCCGGACCGGAACCGCAACTGCGCCGCTTACCATGAGCATCCCAGCGACCAACTGCGCCGCACCCCGAGCGCTTACCCAGCCCGCTCACATCAGGAGCACTCCGGAGTCCAGCCGCGCCGCCACCTGAGCGCCGCCGCCTGAGCGCCGCCTACTGAGGGCCCTCCGGAATCCACGCTCATCAGGAGCATCCCAGCGGGCCACCTGCGCCGCTTACCGAGAGCGCTCCCAGAGACCGCTCACATCAGGAGCGATCCCAGAGCTCAGCAGCGCCGCACCCCGAACGCTTACCCACTTACACCCACTCAGAGGCCCAACAGCAGCGGGCACCCAGCCACACCGTTCACCGGGTCGACCGTTGAAAACGGACCTGGAACAGAAAGCGTCGGGGACGCAGAACAAAAACCAGCTCCGTCAGCCGCCAGACAGATCGAGGAGGGGAGCTTCTCCGACGACGCATCCGAACAAGGAGTTCGGTCTGAACACCCACGGCCAGGTGGACGAACTGCGACCCCGGCTTGCATCGTTCATTGGAGGGTCCAACCACAGCCCGGCGCTCCGGAAACGCTTTGCCGCATTGGAGGCCATCTACCCGGAGGCTCCTCACCGATGCCCGGCGCAGGGGACACCCTTCTCTCCGTGCCACCCCCAGAACATCGTCACACGAGCCCAGGACGTGGAGCCCAAGGCTCCAACCCCGCGGCCCAATCGCCACCCCAGCACATGTCAGCAGCCGCGTTCGCCGAGAAGCTTCGGGGATGGGGCGTCCTTTTCGATGGGCAAGCCGACCCCCTGCACTTTAAGGAACGAGTCGAGGAAGGCGCTACAGCATACAGCGTACGTAACAGCGACATCCCACGGGCCATCACTGGATTACTATCGGGCCGCGCCGAAGGCTGGTACCAAGCCTACCAGATGCACGCCGTGCCCTGGGAAACTTTCAAGCGGGAGTTCTTTGAGTTTTTCCTCCCTCCACGGTACTACCAGCGCCTGGAGGATGCCTTTCAAGTTCTATGTGGTAGAACTACGCCTGATGATGCAGCGGGCAAATTACTCGTTCGAACAGGAACTCGAAAGGATTTACGAGAACCTACTGCCGGAGTACCAACTCTTCATAAGGCGCCATGAATTCTCCTCGCTGGAAGAGTTGACGCAACTAGCCACCGCTCAGTGGTTCCGCCAGAGGCCAAAAATCAAAAAAAGTGATAACAACGAATAGAAAAAAATTGCAAGCAAATTGTCTCTAAAATGTTCAAACTTCTTGATGGCAAACAGGTTTTGTCTGGAAATCTAACGGGACTTTCTACAAATAGAATGCAAAGCGTGATCATGTGTACATTTTTGCAGCGCAGCTGTACTTATCAAGAAGTTTTACAAAACAAAATTTCGCTTCAAAGTGGTCAAACGTTTGATATAGTGATCCGATTTTCATTATTCAAAATGCATTTTGAAGTTTAAGGTATTTACTTTAAATGTATATATTAAGAATTAAATAAATCCAACAAACTTTTTAGTGAAATTAACAAAATCGATTTAATATTTTTTGTGTATTTTGTGAACGTCTTTTTTATGTTTAACTAAAGTTTTAGTTGTGTTCCCCCCCGATTCCCCCATAGATATTATGTTCATTGTATTAATCAGAGTTTTTACTTAATAAAAGTGTTTAAGTCAGCTGCAGAAATTTGCAGATGTGTGTGAAACAATCAATAATCTAACGCATCTTTTTATTTCTTCAAGGTCAAATTTGTCCAGCAGAGCCCCTGTGTTTATTTTGTGTGTTTGTCTTAGGGGTGCAGAAACATCGAGTGAAACATCGATGTTTTCAAACATCGAAACCATCGATGGTTCGTGACCACCATCGATGTCCACCAACACCACCAGAACCAACGTCAAACGAGCCAAAATGCACATGTTCATTTTTGCAAAACAAATCAAAAGTGAAGTACTGTTTTGCCTTTTCTTTTTTTTTGTTTTTAAATATCGATGTTTTAGTCGATGTTTTTTTTGAAAACATCGATGGGCACGAACATCGATTTTTCTGCACCCCTAGTTTGTCTTCGTCTTTACTTGTGGTTTACATTGTGTATAAAAACTTCGTAATATTTAAAATTTTTTGTTCATAACTTTTATTTTCATGCTCCAAAAAAGGCACACACGCTGGAAAATTACGACAAGTAATTGCTGATGTCCAACAAAATTTGATAAACAATCGATTGGAGAACTTTCAGAAGAAGCTGCTGAAAGAAAAGTAAATTATAAAGAAAAGTCAACTCTACTAGAGTCAACTCTTTTGGTACTTGAAGAAACCATTTTATTATTATAAAATTTTTTATTATTGTTCGTTTTGCTTGTTATAACTTTTTTGGGAAGATGGGTGTGGGAGGTATAGTGAGTAATCACTCCCATACTTTTATATTACAGTTCCAAGTTTGTAAATAACTTACATTAAAAAGTTCAGCCTATTATGATTACAAGAAATGAATTTATGACTGCTCTCTCATGTGAACGCAAACACTGAGAAAATCGTTCCTATGGAAGCTATAGGATATAGTGGTCCGATCTGGACAATTTTTCTAACATATATTTATAATATTTTTTTTGATTTTTGGTAAAAGTTTCATAACGATAGCACTTCTAGAAGTATTTATGGCCGCGGCTCCATACAAGCCCGACCACTGTGCACCGCTTTCGAAATTGCTCGGGACCGAGACCCAGTACGACAAGCAGCACTAGTTCCACCCGCCAGTGGGAGCTACACTACGAGGAGCAGCCCTCCGCCCGGCCCTCGCCGACGAGAGCCCATACGAGCAGCGACGACGCCTTTCGGCACACCGAATCCAGTTATTTCAAACCGGATGATTTCTCAGGAGGCCGTCGACGTGGCCAAGCCTGTAGTCGCTGCGCTGAGGTGGGACACTTCGTCCGGGAATGCCAGAACCCACCAGTCCTATACTGCTGGGACTGCGGGAAACGTGGTACCCGCACCATTGACTGCTGCCGCCACTCGGGAAACAGCCGGGGTCCTCGCACACACAGGGAGCAGGCTGCGACCCACCCAGCGCTCCCCCATCCTTAGAACCACCGCTCCGCTTGACGGGAGGCCGGACCAACGCCACGGTTACCATCGAGGGGCAACTCTTCTCGGCAACCATCGACACGGGGGCCTCCAGAAGCTTTGTCAGCGAAGCGCTCGCCAACCGGCTCGATTCGGGTCGAAACATCAAAGAAGTTCGCACCCAAATATCCCCGACGGACGGATCCCCGAAGGAAGTAATCAAGGCCCTGCACGCACAAGTGCACCTGGACCAACAACATGTCCGCATGACCCTCCTGGTCCTGCCAACGATATTGATCTTCGGGATTGACTTCCTCTGCGGCATCCGGGCAACCCTAATCTGCGGTCAAGTGTGCCTCCAGCTAGCTCCGCCTGCCACACGAAGAGCCGAACCAGCCACCCCAGCGGCGCCCACAGCGGCGGTCGCCCACCTTTCGGACCCACCGACTCCTACCCGGCGGACAACAAGGACCAACGAGGAGGCCACAACGGGTCCCATACCCGCCCCAAGGCAGCGCATCACGTCGACCGCGGGACGGAACCCAGCCCCAGTTCCATCGGAGCACTCGCCACCACCGGTCCTTCCCGACACTACTACGGGAATCACGAAGGCCGATGTTATCGTCAAGGAAGGCAAGTACAGCCTCAAGCCACTACCGGATGCCGCCATGTCCAAGGAAAGGAACCCTTTTTGGGAGGTATCTCGCGGGTCAGGACCGCTTAGCCAGCACAACGACAAGAACGTTCCCCGACGACTCGGATACGCCACGATCTTCCCCGGGATGCCCGCAAGGAATCGGGAAGTACCAGCTACTCGCCCAACCGGATACAGAGGACGCTCAGAGGCGCAATCCGTTCCGGAAGCATTGCCCTCACGGACAACTGGCCACAGTCGCGGAATCCCCGCCGGGATCGCTAGTGTCTGAAGAACCCCTCGACGCAGTAACCCTCCGGTTCCTTCAAGAGAAGCTTAGGCATTTCGACCATCTGCAAGGAACAACGGATATAGCCGAGCACACCATCACCCTTCGGGGAGATAAACCGCTGAAAGAGCGGTATTATCCCAAGAACCCGGCCATGCAGCGTATCATCAACGAGCAGGTGGACGAACTGCAGCAGGACGGACGAATCGAACCCTCTCGAAGTCCGCACAGCGCAACGCTGGTGTTGGTTCGAAAGAAGACAGGGGACATGCGGATGTGCGTTGACTATCGTCAACTCAACGCACACTCCATACCCGCGTACCCGCTTCCGAGCATCAACCATATCCTGGAATGTCTACGGAACGCCTGGTTCATCTCCACGTTGGACCTCAAAAACGGGTATTGGCAGATCCGCATGGCGGAAGGCAGTCGAGAGTGCACCGCATTCACTGTCCGCGGACGTGGACTCTTCCGCTGGAAAGTCATGCCGTTTGGGCTCCACTCCGCCCCAGCGACTTTCCAACGAGCTCTGGACAGCGTCATCGGCCCCGATATGGAGCCCCACGCCTTCGCTTATTTAGACGACATCATCGTCATCGGGGCAACGTGGGAGGACCATGCGCGCAATCTGAGGCAAGTCTTCCGGCGCCTTCGAGAAGCGAATCTACGCTTAAATCGGGGTAAGTGCAAGTTCTTCCAAAGAAGATTAGTGTATTTGGGTCACATGATCAGCGAGGAAGGCATCAGGACAGACCTCGACAAAATAGCGGCAATCCAAGGGCTGTATCCCCCGACTAACGTCAAGGAACTTCGCCGCCATCTCGGAATCGCATCTTGGTGCAGACGTTTTGTCCAAGACTTTGCCTCCCTAGTACAACCAATGTCGCGACTCCTGAGGAAGGGAGTAAAGTGGACCTGGGAAGAACCCCAGTATTGACCTGCCCAAACTTTGAGTATAAGTTCCAACTTCAGACGGACGCCTGCGACAAAGGACTCGGCGCGGTCCTCACCCAGAACATTGAGGGCGACGAACGAGTAATCACCTACGTGAGCCGTCGACTCGAGCGGGCGGAGGAAAACTACTCGGCCACTGAAAAGGAGTGCCTCGCCATTGTGTGGGCCACCCGAAAGTTACGTTGCTACCTGGGGGGTTATAAGTTCGACGTGATCACGGATCACCTGGCTCTCAAATGGTTGACCTCCATTAACAATCCCACGGGACGTATAGCCCGGTGGGCACCGGAACTCCAACAGTATCAGTTCGACGTACTTTACCGTGGTCGCCGACGCCCGGCAACCACTCGGAAGACTCCAGTTACTCGCGAAACTTAAGTGCCACTGCAAATGGGTACAAAAGATGCAGGAGCTGGTCAAAAGATGTCTCGAGAAATTTCCGGACTACTCCCTGGATAATGGACAGCTCTATAAACACATAGGGCATCCCACAGACGTCAGAGTAGGCAACCCCTGGAAGCTGTGCGTGCTGCGAGAACAGCGTCAACGCGTGCTAGGAGAATGCCACGACCATCTGGGGGCACCTGGGCATCCGGAAGTCGCTCAGGAGGATCGCCCAGCGTTACTTCTGGCCTGGACTTCAACGGGACGTGGTAAGGTACGTCACTAGGGTAGAGCTCAACCCATTGAAGAAAGCCACCTCCGCCCAACTGGAGTTCGGATTCCGAGAAAGGATCCTCTCTCGCTTTGGAGCCCCCAGGAGGTCGAAGCTTCAGGGCGTTCTGCCGGAACAACGGTATTCAACTGGAATACACCGCTCCGTACTCCCCCCAGCAAAATCCGACGGAGCGCGCCAACCGCACTATCAAGACAATGATGGCACAATATGTGAATCAGGACCACCGGACATGGGACCAGCTACTGCCCGAGATCTCCCTCGCCATCAACACCAGCATCTCAGATAGCACGGGGTTTAGTCCGGCTTACCTAGTACAAGGTCGGGAGCCTAGGTTGCCAGGTGCCCTCTTCGATGCGGTCGCACCCGACTTACATGCCTCGCCATTGGACCCGACGGAGTGAGCCAAAAGGCTTCAAGAAGCGTTCCGCACCGCCCTGGAAACCAACCAGATAGCTTCTCAGGAAAAAGTCGACACTACAACCTGAGACGACGCGAGTGGCGCCCCCAACTAGGCTCACAGGTGCTGGTCCGTCTTCACCATCTGTCCAAGGCCAGCGAGGGCTTTAACGCAAAACTTTCACCGAAGTACGCAGGTCCGTTTAAGGTGGTGAAATTTCGATCATCGAATGTCGTGCGGCTACAGCCGGCCGGAAGAGGCGTACAGCTGGCTTAGGCGATCTAAAGGAGTATCATCCGCGTGAAGAACAACACGACGACTCTACTTTATTCTTATTTATTGGATCTTCTCTATTACTTTAGAGACTAACAATAAGTTCTCAAATATTAATCTATGTTACGTTAATTTATGTTATTGAAGAGGGATGGGAAATCATTCCGCTGTAGACCGGCGTAGCCGGTTGAGTTGTCTGGCAAGCATATTTAATTTTTCTGGAAACAATTTCTTCTTTTACTGGATTTATATCCAGGTCTCTCTGGATGTTTGCGGGGGGCTCCAGTTATTGTTCGTAGGGTCTTTGATTGTACTCTTTGAATAATTTCTATATTGCTGCTGCTTGCGTTTCCCCAGAGCTCGGAACCGTAGGTCCAGTGGTGGGCATTTCGACAAGTTTAGTGTAAATGTAATGTGCTTACACTTTTGCTCGTTGACTTTGATACACCAGTCTGCGAGCCATTTTTCTACAGCTACCAGGTGTTCTTTTAAATGGGCTGTAGCTGTTTTTGGGCATTTCGAGCGGCTGACAATGGCAGTGTCATCAGCAAAGGTTGAGATGAGGGTCTGGTGGCTTGTTGGAATGTCTGCCGTGTAACGATGTACAAGATTGGTCCAAGCACACTTCCTTGGGGTACTCCAGCTTCGATGTTACGGATGGTTGAAGTAAAGGTTTTACATCTCACGGTGAAAACTCTGTTTTTGACGTATGACTCAAGCAACATGTGAGTGTTTTCCGGTAGGAGGGTTTTGATTTTGTATACCAGACCGTCGATCCAGACGCAATCAAATGCTTGTGATACGTCCAGAAATAAGGCACTGCAATATTGCTTGTGTTGGAAAGCCGTGCGAATTTCAGATGTTAAGCGGTTTACCTGTTCGATAGTTCCATGCTTTTCCCTAAGTCCGAATTGGTGCAGAGGGACCGTTCTGTTGTTTTGAATATGTGTTACTAGATGAACAAGAAGCAGTATTTTCAATAGCTTTGATAGACATGGGAGCAGACTGATGGGCCGGTACGAGGAAGGCTGGGATTTGTCTTTTCCTGGCTTCGGGATCATTGTAATGACAGACTTTTTCCATTGGTCAGGAAAGTAGCCCCATTTCAATATTGAGTTAAATATAAATGCGATG
The DNA here is from genome assembly GCF_018152115.1 of Drosophila rhopaloa. Lineage (NCBI taxonomy): Eukaryota > Metazoa > Arthropoda > Insecta > Diptera > Drosophilidae > Drosophila > Drosophila rhopaloa. The sequence continues at coordinate 13,454 of NW_025335095.1, forward strand.
CATCTGACTGCGCATGCAGGTAATTCAATTATCATTTTTGGAGAAATAAAATCGTGACCAGGAGCTTTTTTTGGGTTTATGTGTTCTTTAATAGCCTAAAGTATTGTGCTGGTTTCAAGGGTAACTGGGGAGGACGGCGACGTTTTCCAAGTGATGGGCAACCCTGCCCAGGCACCTGTTTGTGATCGAATTGGCCAATCGGGATCTATTGGTGGTTGCATGTTTGGGTGAGCTCTCCATAGTGGGAATTTATTACCCGTCGGGAATAGTTTCGCAATGTAGGTCCGTTGGGCCTGGTTCTAATCGGTAGACAATTTTCGAGATGCTTCATTAAGTCTTTTCTTAGTAGCTGGGGACCGATGAGTCTGCCAGTCTCTGCGAAGTTTACGTTTTTCAAGTAGGACAGATTCGATCTGGATACTTGAGCGTCCAGTTCTTAGCGGGTATGTGGCTGAGGGTTCTGGCGTAGAATGTTTGGCGGCAGAGGACATTACGTCCGTGAGGTCTTTAAGCGACTTATCAATGTCAGATTCAGAGGAAATTTCAGGATCAAGTTCGATGTGTGCACTTACATATTTTTTGTACTTCAGCCAGTTTGTTTTGTTTGATGTTAGATGTTGGGGGCGTTCCAGAAGCTGCGGCTGTTCAGATAGACAGAAGAGAACTGGCGAATGGTCCGATGTAAGCTCTTCTAAGGTTTTTACGTTTATCAGCCTGTGCGAGACTCTTCTAATAACAGCGAAATCGATGGTGTCAGGTTGTTTATTTGGATCTGTGGGCCAGTATGTAGGCCTAGCTGGTGAGACAAAGTCAAGCTTATTACCAGGAGTGAAGATAGCGTTGTATAATTGGCGGCCTTTGGGGTTGATAAGACGAGATCCCCAGTGGGGATGCTTTGCGTTATAATCACCGGCAGCTATAAAGCAGCGTTCATAAACTCATTTTCTGCAATACTGAAGCGTGGGGGGCAATATATGGCGGATAGGGTAAGTGGGCCGCCAATTAGGTTTATACATAGGGATGTGGCCAGCAGGTAGTTAGTAGCGAATGTCTCCAAGCGATGATGTTTTATGCGTTGTTTTATGAGTATACCGGTACCTCCGTGAGCTTTACCGTCCGGGTGGTTAGTCGTGTGGAATATATATCCGATGATATGGAAGTAGTTTTTATTAGTTAGATGGGTTTCAGAAAGTAGCATGATATCGATATTGTGGATGTTTAGGAACTGTAGGAGTTCGTTTTATGCCGGGAAACGCCGTTTGCGTTCCAGAAGCATATTCTTAAGGAGTCCATTTATACAGACTTTTGTTTGATCAGCAGTTCCATTAGAAGGCTCTGGTTTCGCAGTAGTTCTTGAAGGGAACTTTGAATCGTCATCATGACGTTTGCAAGAGTAGCTAGTGTAGATTCTAGACCGCTAAGTGTTTGTGGGGGAAGAGTTTGGTTTTGCTGCGTAGAAGGTTGAGTTGTTGTTTGTTCCGCTTAAGAGCGGAAAATCATTTAGGTTTGGTATGGGTGGCTGTGGACGCAATGCTGCAGGCTGGGCGGTAGATGTTTGTGAGATTCCAGGGTAGCGGAGTGCGTTGGCAAAGGAGACACCAGGAGTGGTTGTTGATGGGGTGAAGATGTTTGGTTGGGCAGAGTGTTGAGCGGCGAATGGATTACTGCGTCTCTGATTTAGGCGGCTCTTGAGTTCTTTGTAGACGGGACAGCCCCGGTAGTTGGCACTATGATTTCCCCCACAGTTGCTGCATTTCCTCAGAGTAGGGTCTTCTTTGTTTCCCAGGCATGCTTCAATGCAATGCAAATTTCCACAGGCGACACAAACTGGTCGCAGGGTGCAGTAGCTTCTTGTATGCCCGAACTCCTGGCAGTTTGTACACTGTACGGGGCCGTTCCGTTTATGCTGTTCCTCTACGGTGATTCTTCGGTGAAGGAGATATTGCAGATTGTAAATAGGATGCACTGCATTTTTCTTTAGAGGTTTCGTCTCTGGGGCCAGCTCAATCTTAAACAGTGGTTGAGGAATTTAATCCCTGTTTACTATGTTCACGATGTGATTAACGTCGAAGCCTTTTTCCGTGAGGCCTTCAGCTATTTCTGCTACCGCAACAGTCGATTCTATACCTTGAAGTACAACTTGTAGGTCTTTCTTACTTTTTAGTTGGTAAGTGTAGTAATTTATAAGCTCATTGTCGAGATATCTTGTTACAGAACGGAAGTTGTCTTCGTTGTTAACCTGGAGTTTTGCTTCTAGTATGTTTCCTCTTTTTAGGGTGTTTATATAGAAATGGTTAGGCCCGATTACTTGTTTAAGCTTATTGATCAGATCGAAACTGTTGTGTTTCCTAATATATATTGGCGGTGGCTTGACAGCTTTCATGACTTGAGGCGCCTGGCCCTTGTCTTCTTCGGTCTCGCCAAGTCTGGCAAATCTGTTTTCGGATGTTCGTGTGTTGCCTAAAGTTTTCGGTACTTTTGGCAAATTTGATTTTACGTTTTTTTGTGGACTAAGCTATCTTTTTATTTGTACATACCGATCGATCCCCGTCTGTACGAGAGTATTATTCGTAAGAGGGTTAGTAGAGCTAAGTTTTACTTGTGGTGTTGAGATAGGCCGTTGACGTTGCTGTAGTAAGAGAGGGTACAGTGCTGGTGGGCGCACAAGCCGAAGTAGTCGGTACATCGATGAGAGAGAGAGGTGACGGGCATTGTGAACTCCACGACTGAGTAACGGCAGCGCTGCTTGAGCATAAAATCGCTGGTGACAGTGAGCGGGCTCTTTCGGTAGCGGTCAGTGACGTTGATTTTGTTGTTGCCTCCGATGAGTCAATTAAAATGTAAGCATTGTTCCGTGCAGAAGACAGCCGTCGTTCGTCTAGTTGTATTTGTTGGCGATCGCTATTTGGCTTCGTGGCACTTGTTAATATTTTATTTGCGTTCGACATTTTTAATTGTTTTTGATTAGCTAGATCGGTTGTAAACTTAGTTTTAATCGCAAGGAGATGTTGACCTTGGGATATGGCATTACTGTCAGCGTCGTTTCTCTTTTTTTCTTATTTTTGGTGGTCACTTTGTAGATTTTTGAAAGTCTTTCGGCAGGGCGAGCAAAAAGACACGTCTACGCGGTTCGGTGGTTCTGGTGGTTAAATAATAACATTAAAAGTCAAAAATTGCAAGTGTGCCTGGGATATGGCATTGCTGTCAGCGTCTTTTCGCTATTTTTCTTATTTTTGGTGGTCACTTTGTAGATTTTTGAAAGTCTTTCGGCAGAGCGAGCAAAAAGACACGTCTACGCGGTTCGGTGGTTCTGGTGGTTAAATAATAACATTAAAAGTCAAAAATTGCAAGAGTGCCAGCACTTTAGTACGTATACTAATTTTAGGGAAAAAAATATTAGCAACACAAAAAAGCATAAATTTTGACCGAAGGGAGAAGTAAAAGGACTAGCAATTCAATTTTACTCAACAGAGACATAATTTCCATTAGATTATAGATAAAAACACAAATAGACCGCCAAAAATTATCTTCCTGAGTCACCCAACGCGCATTAATCCTTAGCATACAGTTGGATCATTTATTGGTTAAACAAAGCTTAACTTTATATAAAAATGATTAAGAATCTGTAGGAAATAAAATTTTATTAAAAAATGTCAGCACCAAGATCGCAGAGGCGTCCAGAGAGTTACTGATTCCGGAAAATGTAAAGATTTCACTTTTTCTCTCGTTTTTGTTTACTATAAAATGCAAAAGACACATTTTATTAATATTTCAAATATTGAAAATTTAATTTCAATCGGATTGGATCATAATACTACTACTTCGTTATCATTATTTTATTTTTTTAAATATATGATATATTGTTTTTAATATTACTTCTTTGCCATAGCAATGCCTAGTCCCAATATTCCACCCAGTACGAGGGCTGCTCCTCCAGCGACAGCCATACCCTTTGCCACTTCCTTGTCACTTTGTTTCTTAATATATTCCTGAAATTCAGACTTTTAGTATTAACAATTTTTCGGAATACATTTACATACAGTGGCTTACAGCTTATTGCGTGCGGACGTAAACTTTAAATTCAAAATCATATAGCTGGCAAACTATACGGAATATGAAAAAGATTTAGATTTAGTTATGTTTAGTAGTATTTTGGCATTTTGGAACGATATTGGTATTACCAATATCCTAAACATTCAGCAGCAATTGTGAAGACTTGGCTTGTCTGGAACTCCCCTCACGAAGTGAATTCACCTGCCCAGTCACCAGACCTTAACGTCATTGAAAATTTGTAGGCAACTTTGGATCTGGCCATCCGCAAAAGGTCAAAATCTAAGAAGATAATTAGCTTAAAAAGGCCCTCTTGGAAGAATGGGCCAAGATTCCAAAGGAGACCACAGGTTGGTTTTTTCGATGAAAACTCGATTAAAGGATGTCATCAAACCGAAGGGAGGCCACACAAAGTATTAAGTTATTTAATAGTCAATATATTTAACATGAAGTTCATTGCACGAAATAATCTGTGACATTAAAAAAAGGCAGTATTTTTAGTTGTTCTTAGTTTTAAGTGTTATCTAGTGCAGTTTAAAAATAATAAAGTGCCTTAATAAATGCCAAAATACTGCCAAACATAACTGCATTTAAATCTTTTTCATATTCCGTATAGTTTGCCAGCTATATGAGTTTGAATTTCAAGTTTACATACATACGTATCTACTCACCTCAAGAGAGCGCACTTGATCATTAGATTCAATGTCCAGGAAAGCTCTGCAGTATTTAAGGCCTGAAGTATACTCCTTTATACGAGCATTCCCAAATGCAAGATAATAAATATAATCACGTCTTCCGTCTGGATGCGTACGTGCCAACTCCTCCAATATCATTATTCCCTGTTGTTAAGAAAATAGGACATTTTGTACATTTCTAAGGCGTCATTAAAGGTGATTAAGTCACCTTTCTAATGTCGTTTGTATAGCGACTACGAACCAGACAGAAAGAGTACCTGCCATGTTATAATAAAAAAAGTTTGACACGGTAATTTTTTATCTAAAATGTTACATACTCAAACTTTGTCTCTGTGGTAACTTCCCCGTCCAACTCAAGCTCGTGATTATATTTTTTTTCAAACCTCTGCCATATTGAAGAGAACAAATGCACTTATTTATTTTATATTGATCAAGATCAAAACTCAATCAATACCTCTAAGTCCTCTTGTGGTACCACTTCATTTAAAAGCTCATCCATCGTGTTCATATATTTTAATTTAACTTTCGCTAATGTACAAAGAAAAGTGACTTTTTATTTTAAAACATCAATAATGCATATACAAATTGGTGTCCGTCAAAATAGCGACAGTCGGGAAGCGACAAAAATGAAACAGTGAAAAATAGAACACTAAGTTTTTTCAAAATATTACTTTTTCCAAATATTATACCCTTTTCCCATAGAGTTTATCCGTTTGAAGCGGTTGGGAATTTTGACAAATGTGAAACTTCGACTTCCACAGAGCACATCTACCATCCACCAACCGATAACAGCTGATCTGAACAGCAGTGGCTAATCAGAAAAATAACCACAGGGTTATAGAAGAAAAGTGTATTTTCCTCACATGAAACAAGCAATAACTCAGACGATTAATAATTGCGATTGTTGTCAAATGCAGAAGTGATAGGAAGCCACAGACCCTGATGACATGGAAGCCACTGCAGCCGAAGTTAACGCTCAGGCAGCTCTGCGCCCCCTGCAAAGCGCGCGTTATAATATTTAGGCTCGGAAGTGTGTTGATAGCTATGTAAGTTCGCGAAATATTTGGAATAAACGTAACACGTCCGTTTGGTTTGGTTTCGTTATTCAGAATGGATCTTTAATTTTTTTCTACTAAGTTGGTACGAAAGTGCCGATGTGGCGAATTTGGAAGTGGAGCGGATGCGAGTGTTTATGCGTTGCATATTTTGGTATCGGCGGTGGCTTCTTATGTGCCAAGTCAGTCGTTAGGTTGACACAAGTATTCGCTGAATCGGTATTCCTGTCTTATGCCAGTCGTAGGGGTTTTGGCGGGGGACCGCCGAGGGTATCTGCTGAGGCGGGAACTGCTCCTCGCTCAAATTGAACTACCGAGCATAGTGGAACAATGGTTGGTGTGTAAGTAGCCTGTGTGGTGTGAAGGTAGTAGGTGGAGTAGTCGGTGTGTAAGTTAACATTACTGAAGGGTAACAAACAGAAATCTTGGATGATTCTTGGATCACCCTAGAGTTTCTAGATGCCAACTCAGCATATCCGTGTTTGGAGGCTGTGCTTGGGTCCCATTGGTTCCCGGTATGGTGAGTTATGGTCATTTTGCAATCGTCAGCATTTTCCACTGACGCGAAGTCGGCCTGCCTGCGTTTTTCGTGCACTTGGCTCGTAAACATTACTCCGGCCATCGCCGTTATCTTATTTGCATAGGGGGCAGTCACCTCTCACCATAAACTTCAACTGACACATCAGCAAGCACCCTACCGGTGCCACATCATCAGCGACCATCTAGGAGCAGCATTGTTGCCCAGCCTCCAATTCTGAACTAACCACTTGGACAGCAGTCATCCAACGGCTGCCATACCACCCGGCAAGTAAACTATCGGTGCCACATCATCAGCGGCCATCTATAAGCAGCATTGTTGCCCAGCCGTGAATTCTCAACTATCCAGTTGAACAGCAGCCATCCAGCGGCTGCCATTCCACCCAGCAAGCACCCTACCGGTGCCACGTCATCATCGGCGCGTTCAGGAACAGCACCGCCACCGGGCCACCAACATTTAATATAACTTGAATGTAGTTGTTCTCTTTAAAAACCAAGTCACTGCTATAACCGCTAGCAACAACACGGTGAACTTTGTATTGTTGATCTCCAGACTCGTTTTTTACATCTTCCATTCTTAATTGATGTATTCTCAATTCTTGGGTAGTTCTGTTCTTTTTTTATCGCTTCGATTAGGCGTATTTCGAGTTTCAGTTTTGCAGTTTCCAGTCTTTCCACTGCCTCAAGGTTTCTTATTTTCTGACATTTATTTTTATAGTAATATATTTCTTAGTTATTAATTGCAACATGGTTGGGTGTGATAATAAATTCTGTTTTATTTATGGGGAGTGAAACTTCTCTGTGTAACGAATATATCCTCTTTGAAAATTGGTAATCTTACTGAAAATGTTATGTCTGTCTTATTCATAATCGCTCTTAAATCTAGAAATTCGTACATGTGTTCTTCAGATGATACCTAAATCTTTTGTTCTTCTAATTCTTGAACACATTTACTTGTTTCCTTCTTATCGAATATAAATTAGGCCCATTTTGAACAATAGTAAGCTCTCTGTCGATATATTCCAATCTATAGATTCTTTTATCTTCTTCCACAAAGGTTTTACTAAGCCCATTATTATAATTATTGATAAATGTATTGATCTGTTCCTCAATTATGTATGTCGTTAAATTCTTTAACATAATAATTAATTTGCTGTGTGTCTTTTCTTGCCCATTTATTGCTTCTTTTATTCTTATCTCCTCTTCTTGCATTTTCCTTATCTCTTCTTCTAACTTCTTTGCATCTTCCTCATCTAAATTTCCTGTTATCGATTTGATGACTCATCCTAACCCCTTGATCAATCCTCTTGCCGTTCTTGCTCTGGGGCTTATATCTTTTAACCTAGTTTTTATCATCTGCAATTTCTTCTGTAATGCATTAACTAAATCCTCTGTTTCTGCATCTTCCAGTATGCTTCTAAGTGTCTGTTCCATCTGCTCTATCGCTTCTTGATATTCCTTTAGCCTTAAGCCTAGTATCCAGATCGACTAACGATTACGCTAGCGTAAAAACTTTAATCTTTCCAGTGTGACCAAAATTTTGAGAGCTCATCAGATTTAAGCGTGCTACGGTCGTGCTGTCAATCAGCTGGGTTTGTTGACAAGCAGTTAAAATTCAAATATCGTATTTGCGGGAAAGAGCCTTTAAAAGATATTATCAAATACCTTGGCAAGACAAGTCTGCCGCTGTACAAAGAAATTAAAAAACAATACAATTTAAATTCAACAGTTGTTTTTTTTTATTTACTGATAATATTATTTGCTTATTTAAAGTTCATAGCTGCACTTTTATTGTGTTTTTTTCGTACATTCTGGACCTAAAAAACATTTTGCTCTGACAAGAGGCACCCCAGATAGTATTAATGTTATTTTGTCCTTACATGTAAACACCTGCAATCGACTTTTGTGAGTTTTTGAGTTTTTCCCTCCATTTCTTATAATGTTCAGTGAGAAGCGCACGCCAAAAAGTTCATTTCCGCAGACTGGCAACGCTATGGAATTTTCTGGTATTTTTTTCGTCGATCTGTGGACCGACGTGAAAAAAGGCCCGACGAAAAGCGAACGCCAGCTTTTTGCCTCTCGCTCTCTCTCATGGCGTACGCTTTTCGTCGATCTGGATACTAGGCTTTACTACATATGTGTATAAATGTGTTGTGTGTTTGTATTATTCTCGTTGAACCTAATTCGATGTTTGCAGAGTCTCGTCACCCTCTTTCACCCAGATTTCGAATTTCTTTACCGTCGCCATGCAGACTTTTTTAGTTTTTTTTGTTATTACTGTTAGGTCGTTACCCTCTACTTGTTTGGGATCTTGTCTATCTGAATTGGCTGCATCTATTCTCCTCATTTTTCTATGTTCTACTTCTAATAAGTTTGAAGACAATTCGCAGACTAGTCGCAGACTATCTTCCCCGGATTCCCAAATAGTGCCATAAAGTTTTTATTGCTTTGACTACATTAATACTATCCCTGGCTGAAATAGTATATCCCCAGGCGTATATTTCTTGCGGACAAAATTTAAGTCTATATTCATTAATGCCATTGGTGACTCTGTCACGCTTTATATAATTTTCTGTGGTATCCTATCACTTTTGCATTTGACAACAATCGCAATTATTATCGTCTGTTTCATGCGATGAAAATACAACTTTCTTTTCAGGTGATCTTTTCTCTTCTCGTTGATCTTTCTCTGATATATCTGGCAGTAAGATGTACAATCTTATTGCCATGTATAAATGGTGTATGCGAAATATTTGCAGTTTATGTCTTGTATGGTTATTACTAAGTCCTCCGCTATAAATAATGCCATTGTTCGGCTTGGCTTTTGAACTTATTTAAGTCTTCGACAAACTCATTGAAGTTGTCTTCCGTTCAAGTTATTCTTATTTTATTTCTAAATGGAATTTGCTTAACTATCCCGGCTGTTTTCCATTTGTCTATAACCACTTGGCTCTTGGATCTTGTAATCGTTCAATAGTTTATCGGATATTGGGGATCCCAATTGTAGATCTTCCCCCACGGAGTGGATTGTTTCTCCGTTTCCTGCTACTTTAGAAGCATTCTCTAGTACATTGAGCTCCGGTTGTATTCTGCTCAAGGCGTCAGCCACTACACTTAAAGATACTTTTTTATACTCTATCTCGTAGTCATATTCTAACATTTGTAATTTACATCTTATGTTTAGAATCCGGTTCTATAAAACTCGTTAGCCAGATTAATGACCTATGATCTGTGACTATTTTAAATTTGGTTCCGAACACATAATGACTTAAAATGCTATATTGCCAAATAATGATAAGCATTCCTGTAGTCTACTGCCATCCTTAATTGCCTTTCACCCAAGGCATCCTTCTTTTTAGGCACCAGCCACACCGGAGCACTTCACAGTGAGTGGCTATGCCTGATAATCTTCTGGTCCATTAGTTTTTATACTTATACTTCGGCTTTCCGAAATGCTCCTAGTTTTTCAAGCATATATATTCTTAAAAGACCTTCAAAAAATTTGAGAAAAATCCGTGACCATTGTCAAAAATGCGAATAAAAGAAAATGTGGATCATGTATAAAATAATGTTTTTATTGTCTCCGGTGTAAGTCTGATTATTAAATACGGCAAGGCGGACTGGCTCTCTTTAGTCCCTAAATATCCTGTGGGTTGTTTGAGACTGATTATGGAAAGTTTGCATCATCCCTTTGGATACTGTGGAGTTGTCCACTACCTGACGCCATAAATGAGGTGTTGTTTGAACTATATGACTGTCGTGAATTGTTCGATTGTCTGGAGTTATTTGAATTGTAAGATTGTCCAGAATTGTTGGATGTTCTTAGTATCCTAGATTGGCCACTACCTTCTGCGTCTGCCGGTGCCTGAATCGATAATTGTCCCCTTTCATTTGTATTGTTGTTGTTATTCCTGTTATTGCCTCACTGTCTATCTTGGTTCGGACAAGAAAAACCAAATCATGGACACCCATTCATATTTGGAATTGGGGATGGCATTGGAAAAGGCGCTTGGTTGCTACCTCCCCACTAATACTGCGACTAACTACTTGTTTCTTTCTGTATTTCCGCTGCCCGGGTCTCTTCCTCTGTTTTTCCTGTTTTGAGAGTTCTTTAACCTCTTTGGTGTGTGACTCGGTCAGTTCCTGACCCTTCGCCCCGTCCTCGGTTTCTTCCCGAGCATATATCTTCTTTTCTCTACAATTTATTTCGTAAGCCTTTTCTATGTTTGGCACACCATGCTTCTAGTCGTAGTCGTAGAACTATTTTCTGTTTGTCAATTTGTTTTGACATTTCGTCCTCTCAACCACGCTCCGAGCCAACTCGAATCGATGGCAGCCGCAACCATTGTCCCTCCACACAACCGTCGCCACCAACCACGCTCCGAGCGACCCGCTTTGTTGGCGACCGCCACCTATCTTTTGCTCGTTTTGCCAACCAACCTATCGCATTTATCTTTAATATTCTTCCACTGCACCATGACTTTCCTTTAAAACGAATTTGCAACTAAATTAAACTTTTGGCCAACAAGCCTCAATCCACTGTTATATTATTGTATAAATATCCTTGATTTTATCCACACGGTCCATCCCGGTGTTGTCACTGTGCAATGTGCCTCTTTATTTCTCCTTTTCCTTACTAATTTTCTTCTCTCACTGTGATTGTGTTTAATTGTTTGCATTATTACTTTTGATTTTTATTTATTCAACTTTTGATTTGTGATTACTCTTCTTTTATTGCTCACTCCAGTTCACTACACTAGTCACTCTACTCACTCTCATACATTGCTATAGTAATAATTATTATCTTCTGTATCCTTTCGTCCTTAACGTCTCGAGAATCTCCCTTAGAATCCGTCCTTAGTTGAAGGAATTACCGACTGTAGGTTCGGGAGTATTTTGATAGTTATGTAATTTCGGGGAACATTTGGAATAAACGTAACACGACCGATCGGTTTGGTTTCTATATTCAGAATGGATCTATTTGCTTTTAATTACTTAGTTGGTACGAAACTGCCGATCTGGCTAATTCGAAAGTAGCGCGGATGCAAGTGTTTATGCGTTGCATATTCTGGAATCGTCTAGGTGGATTCTCACGTGTCAAGTCAGTCGTTGGGTTGACACAAGTATTTGCTAAATCGGTTTTCCTGGCTTATGCCAGTCGTAGGAGGGGGAGTTGGTGGAGATAACGCTCGAGAAAGGCTGGAGAAGCAGCGAGCACAGACCGAGATCATGTCATTGAATTGAGCTTGACTGTCTGCCAGCCTTGACATTAAAAATAAAATGAAATATAAAATTTAAAAAAAACAAAAAAACATATTTATATTGAATGAACTTGATTTGTTACCATTTAGACAATATTGGGCTATAGCTGTTCTTATTTTTCTGCAGGCTGGCAAAAATCTGCACACAAATTAGTCCGATTTGGTTGTTTACGTAAGTCACTTGCAGTATGTTACCAAGTATCATTTATAGCGCTGTTGTGCTCAGCAAAAAGCTTTGCATTTTTGTCTTATATTTACATATTTTATTGATTGTTTACCTTTTGATGCCGTAGAAGATGGTCAAGTTGTACGTGGTTTAATCCTGACTTTTTCAAAATAAAATCGAAGCTATCTCTTGTTATATTTTAGTTTTTACTTCACAGTTTTATCTTAGAGCAAAGAAAAATATTTACGGATATAATTTTATTTTATAACTAGGAAATCGAATTGTAGTTATTGGATTACTCGAGGTCATACGTTGTTCAACGTTGGTCAACGATTTTTTCCACTTAATTTTCGTCACACTTGCACTCACTGGGGAGTGAACCCGACTATGATAGGACTAGCTAGTTTCGTCTGCACGTCACCTCAGACTCATCAGCTATCTACGGGGATGGAAGCAGAGCATCAGAAACTCCCCAATGTTACGATCAGAGAAGCTTTTTTGCAATTGTGAGTTGCCAAACTTCATTGATTTTAACATAGGTTAGCATAGAAGTTCTGTCGGTATAGCTTATATCTAAACTAAAATGAGATTATAAAATTAAAAGCTAATCCTGTGCTTTTTGCAGACAAATTTGTTTTGTTTTCAAGTTATATTTTAGCATTTCGAAAAACCTACCCTTTCATCTTTTGAAAGTAAGCAAAGGTGTAATAAATAAAAAAGATGGGGAAACCGCGAGGGACTCCGGCTAAGTATTGCTTCGCACGGAAATTGGACACCTCTTCCGTCTATTTCTGAGCGTTTTCATGATGCTGGAGTCGTGCCTCCTACTTAAAAGGTTCACGAAGCTAAGAAGCAAAGCATACATATAAAGACCAATTCAGCGCAGGCGCAGCCTACTTCAAAATGCGCCTCTCTGCGACTGAACGACCGAACTCGTGCAACGAGTGCGCGAGCATCAAACTGAGAATAAGAATGAGAGCGCAAAGCAGCCGGGGCCTGCTTCTAAGAGCCCTAAGTTGTATGAAATGAACAGTCTATAAGTTATATGGTAAGTGGTTATGCGCAATATCTAACTATAATGATTATTCAAATAAAAGTCTTTGTAGCGACAAGAACAATCGCCACAATGCCAAATCTTACATGGCGACCGTGACAGGACATGCGTAGCCTGGTCACCGACGGAAGAAAGAAAACAACTTAAAATTAACTAGATAATCTCAGTGTGTAGAGTGGTATGTGTGCCAAATCTCTTTTGGCATACTGCATACTGCAATGTTAAAAGCACGAAAACTACAATTGTCCAAGCTGTTATGCAAAATATCAACAAAAATATAAAAATAAAACTACTACCCCAATTTAAAAAAATTCCGCAATTCAGAATGATTGGGAGGGACCACTAAACTCCCCTCACTGTGATTACACCTATACCACAAGCACAGGTGCCCCAAAAACAAAGTAGCCTGTGCCGGCAGCGCCTTTGCTGCACAATAAATGCTTTAAGAACAAATAAATGAGCAAGGCAAATATTTTAGAAACCAAAAGGAAAAAAAATATCGTTTTCGCTTTTAAATAAAATATAATTAAAAAAAATTAAAAATGTTGTCTCTAAAATTGTTTGGCTAAAGAATAACTAAAACATTATTAGATTAGGAGACACAATAATATCCACAGAGATATCAAAGATAAACATGAGTTCAAGACTTGATCAAGAATATCATTAAATTGCTCATCAGGCAGTTTAATACTAAATATGGAATGGCAACAGATACATGCCGCACTACAAGAAATTAGGATCAAATTTGAAAAATCATTTAAAGGTATTTCACAAACTATTCTGACACTATCACCAAACACGCCAAGATATTAGTAGAATGTTTTAATGAAGCTCGAACACTAATTCACAACGATAGGAAAAGCCCCCTGTGGGTTGTGTGCAAATAGCGAACCGTACAGCAGCGGATCCGAAGGTGGTAATGCTGACAACGAGGCATGAGGAATGCGGGCAGTCTATTGTATACCGCTAGCAAACCAACAGTGTGTGGTCTCGGAATAAAGACATATCCATTTTGTGGGTCATTACACCAACTGTATACCCCTTTAACAGTTAGAAATAGTTATGAACTAGAACTAGCAGATCCGGAAGATATAGATTCAACGAATGAATACTGACCCAGAGAAAAAAATCTAAAAGATCATACCATACCTGCGGTAATTAAATTACCATAAACAACAGAAAATTAGCATTGGTCTGAATTCGACTCGAACTCAAGCGTTGAAGAACATAAGCAGATAATCACGACTCAAATCATTATTGAGTTTATAAACACTGCATCTATGATTATATCGAACTTCAGCGGTAAAGCTAAAAATCTACGTAGTTTTATAAATGCATTGGAAATCATAAAGGCAAACAAAATGTATATCTTTATCCTTATTTTTTTTTGTATTACGCTTTGCTGTTTATTGAATTTTTTCCTTTCGGATACTAACAATAAGTGAATCAAATCTTATAGTAATAACCTAACTAACAGTATGACTAGTACTGAGTTATGGGGCCCTGAGAAGTATTGCTGGGTTGGCACGACGTTGTGTTGTAGGCGGGCTCTGCTGGAAACCCGAGTCAAGCCTATTGCGAGATGATTTGGGTGCACAGACTGTTTTTCATTGAGGTGGTTTTTTGTTCGTCTATTTCATCTTTTACTGCTAGTATGCCAGGTCCCTATGGATGTTTTGGTTGCGAATATACCGTAATGCGCCAGTGACAGTTCTCAGAATTTTCGATTGTGCGCGCTGTATGATGTCAATGTTGTTGCTGCTCGCGTTTCCTCATATCTGGGAGCCATTTGTGCAGCTAGGCTTGAGAGTGGAATTGTTGAGCACGCCGAGATATGTTACTTCGATGACTTGGGGAATCGGCGAACTTTTCAGTGGTAGTAAAGGGCTTGTTTGCTTGTAGATAGTAAATGTTATGTAACCGACTTAGGATTGCAGTGTCGTCAGCGAACGTAGATGTTGTTCGCTGCTCGTTCGTAGGAATATCCGCTGTATATAGGAAGAACAGATTAGGCCCAAGTGCACTTCCTTGCGGGACTCCAGCTTCGATAATGTAGTGGTCAGTTGTTGTCGCGTTGCACCTCTGCTGTAGAAATACGAATCAAGTCAATGCATGAGGCTATCGAGCCAGACTTGAGATACATTGAGGAATATTGCGGTGCAATATTTAATAGTATTTCAATAGTATTTTCCAGGCTTCGGTATTATTATGATAGTAGATTTTTTCCGTTTGCTCGGATAGTAGCCAAGACTTATGATCTTATTGAAGAGTTTACAAATAGACTTAATATCAAAATTTGGAAGTTCAGTCACCGCCGAGAGCCTTTTTCGGTTTCAGCTTCCCGATGCCTTTCGCGATTGACTGAAAAGTGACTGTTTCGATTGGAGAGCTCAGATTTGGTCGAGCCCTCCAAGGAGGATGTTTTGTACTGGTTGGCGAAAGTTTTGCGTTGTACCGTAGTTGTGCATATTCAGTGTCTTCTTTAGGGCTCGGTTTAGTGTACAAGTGGCTTCCTTAAGACGTTGTTTTTAAAATGGCGATCTGTTGGTTTGCCAAGCACGTCACAAACGCCTCTTTTCCAGTTCATGCTGTTCCAATTGCATAAATGTGTTGAAATAGTGGCTGCTGCCAAGAATACATCTTCAAGAGCATCGGTGGAGCAGTCAATGTCCGCTTCGATGTTCAGCTGCGGGGTTAGTTTAATGTGGGAGCTTACATTTTTTTATTTTTATTTAAGCTTGATTTTTATTTATTGGATCTTCTCTTTATGAGTCTAACAATAAGGTTGCAAATCTTAAAATAATACATTTTCTAACAGTTTAATTTTAACTGGATAGAGACTACATGGTCCTAATAATTAGTGCTGGATTAGAAGGTCGTTGCGACGAACACGAGAACTGCTGGAAACTCGTGTGAGGGCTCTCGCAAGATGATTTGGATGTACTGATAGCCTGTTCTAGTACTTTGTTATGATTTGTGCTATCTATCTTGAAGATCCCTGTGAATGTTTACATTCCGTACGAACGACGGTGCCCCGGTGATGGTTCTGAGAATTTTTGATTGAGTTCTTTGCATTATATCCACACTGCTGTTACTGGCATTCCCTCACAACTGAGAGCCGTACATCCAGATTGGTTTCAAAACGGTGTTGTATAGAAGTATTTTATAGTACAGGCTAAGGGGCGAGCGGCTATTGATAAGCCAGTGGAGGCTGTTGGCTTTGAGCTTTAAATGTGTTCTTTTGGCTTCAATGTAGCTGCACCAAGTAAGACGTCTATCGAGGTGTACGCCAAGATATGTTACTTCATTTGCTATCGGAACCACTGTGTTGTTTATAGTAAGTGGAGGGCGCCCAGTTGCCTGTGGATGTCCTTATTGGCATTGCAGATTCTAATGGTACGCAGAGTGATGAGTGTGCCCAAGACGGATTCAAGAGTGTTTGTGGATAAGTTGATATCAGCTTCGTCATTCAAACGTGGATTCAACTCAATATGCGAACTTACATATTTTTTGTACTTAAAGCCTAGTACTCAGATTGACAAACGAGTACGCTAGCGTAAAAACTTTAATCTTTCCAGTGTGACCAAAATTTCGAGAGTTCATCAGAATCGTCGTACTGTCAATCAGCTGGGTTTGTTGACAAGCAGTTAAAATTCAAATATCATATTTGCGGGAAACAGTCTTTAAAAGATATAATCAAGGTAGTTGGCAAGACAAGTCTACCGCTGTACAAAGAAATTAAAAAACAATACAATTTAAATTTAACAATTGTTTTTTTTTAATTTACTTATAATTATTTGCTAATTTAAAGTTCTTAGCTGCACTTATATTCTGTTTTTTCGTACATTTTTGAACTAAGAAACACTTTGCTTTGACAAGAGGCAACCCAGATGGTATTAATGTTATTTTGTCCGCACATGTAATCTCCTGCAATCGACTTTTGCATGTTTTTTGATTTTTTCCCTCCATTTTTTAAATGTTCAGTGAGAAACGCACGCCAAAAGATTGCATTTTGTATTCTTTTCGCTAGGGTTCACCCAGAGTTCATTTCAGCAGACTGGCAACGCTATGAAATTTTCTGGTATTTTTTTAGTCGATCTGAGT
Source organism: Drosophila rhopaloa (assembly GCF_018152115.1). Lineage (NCBI taxonomy): Eukaryota > Metazoa > Arthropoda > Insecta > Diptera > Drosophilidae > Drosophila > Drosophila rhopaloa. The sequence continues at coordinate 30,376 of NW_025335095.1, forward strand.
ACCGACGTGAATAAAAGGCCCGACGAAAAGTGACCGCCTGCTGTTTGCCTGTCGCTCTCTCTCATGACTGGGGCACAGTTTTCGTCGATCTGAGTACTAGGCTTAAGCCAATTGTTTTTATTCGTTGTTAGTCTGAATGGCTTATCTACCGCAACTGGATGTAGATTTAGTTGAAGGAGTACAGGCGAGTGATCAGACGATAGATCTGATAAGGACTTGGCGCTTATCAGGTTGCGTGGAATGTTTTTTGTGACTGCAAAATCTATCAAGTCTGGCAGTTTTCTGGGATCTGTTGGCCAATATGTAGTTGTTTTATTATTGCATTGTACAACTGCGTTCCCTTTGAAGTCACAAGTCGAGATTTCCAGTGCGTATGCTTGGCATTAAAGTCTCCTGCTACTATAAATTGTTCGCTCAGAGAGTTGAAATAGTCCATGAATTGTGATTCGGATATTGTAAACCGAGGAGGACAGTATATGGCGGCAAGCTTTAAAGATCGGTAATCCATTTGTACATCTATAGATGTAGCTTGCATGTAGTTAGTGGCGAAGCTATTGTGGAAGCTGTTCTTAATGCGATTTCTAATCAGAATCCCAGTGCCTCCATGTGCTTTCCCGTCTGCGTGATTCGTGTTGTAGAAGAAGTAGTCTCGAATTTGGAGATTGTATTTATTTGTAAGATGAGTTTCTGCGAGTAGCATTACATCGATATGGTTATTGTTAAGGAATTGAGTTAACTCGAGTTTGCGCTGTGAGACGCCGTTGGCGTTCTACAGTGATATACGGAGTGGAGCCATTGATTACTTAGTCTGTTTTTGAGCAACAAGCAGCTCAATCAAAACGTTCTGGTTTCGCATAAGATCTTGCATAGTTGTCTGCATGAATGACATGAAATCCATCATACTTTGTTTAAAATTTACATATCATTGTTTCAATTTTGTTTGTAGACTGTTCTCCTGGTTGATGAGGGGAAACTGATAATCGTGGCTTGGTGGGAGCGGCACATTTCAGACCCATTTTTAGAGCAGCTGCAAAGCTTTCGGGTTTTTCGGTGAACTCATTATTAGCTGAAGATTAAACGGCTGTAGGGGGGAAGACATCACGCGTAGATTTCATAGGTGTTATATGTGAGTGAGCAGTGGTCACTCTTTGGTGTGTACGACTTTTCAGTTCCTTGTAGACTGGACAGCCCCTGTAGTTAGCCGTATGGTTATCTCCACAGTTTCCACACTTTTTGCTGCTGGGATCCTCTTTATTTTTTGGGCATTTGTCGGAGTCATGAAGGTCCCCACAAGCAACGCATACCGAACGAAGCGTGCAAAAAGACCTTGTGTGGCCATATTCCTGACAATTATTACACTGCACCGGCCCATTTCTTTTATGCGACTCTTCTACGGTTATTCTGCGTTGTAGTAGAAACTGGACAGTAATAAAAATTTTTTTTCAGAGACTTGGATTTGGTTTTGGGTTCAAGTTCTACCTTGAAAAGGGGTTGAGGCTTTATTTCTCTATTCAAAATGTTAATAACATTTTTTGCATTAAAACCTTTCTCCTTCAGTGCGCCTGTAACTTCAGCTGGTGTTCGTTCCGGTTCAATACCTTTAAGTACTACTTGCTGGCCTTTACTGCTTTTTATTGTCGTTTAAATACTGCATGTGGGAAGGGTATGGGGTTTAATCCAACAAGAGCGCTGGAGAGCAAGAGCACGCCCTGACTTGCGATGTTGGATTGAGTTCATTACTCGGGCTTGGGGTTATTGTTCGCGGTTGGTTAGTTTTTGTTGGGTTTGCGGTCGCGTTGTCTTGCATTGACATGTTTGAATGCTATGCGTTGTTACGTTGCAGAGAGAGCCGACGCTCGTCTTGCTGACGTTGGAGCACCGTATGAGTGTCGAATTCACTCATAGCTTAATGTTTTAGATTTTCTTCTTGTTTATTTACACAAAAAGTACGAAGTTCATCGCACTAAGAGTCTTTTCGCCCCTGTGTATTGTTGTTTAGAGATTGCACGTCACTATGCTTTGGTATTATTTAAATTTTCATTCACGATAAGAAGACAAGAAAAACACGTCTGCACTCGCCGACGTTCGCGAACGAATACTTTTATATATTTATATATACTTTTTATATTTTAACCAGTTGGTTCTGTGCGAAGTCAGTATTTGGGCTTTGAAGAAGAGTTATTAGTACTAGCTAATGGTCTGAAAGAGCTTTGGCACTTACTATGTTGCGTGGAATGTTTTTTGTCACCTCAAAGTCTATTAAGTCCGGGACTTTTCTGCTGGCCAGTATGTGAGGCTACCGGGGAAACATAGTCCAATTTGATGCAGTTGATCTTGCAGTCGTCCCAAAAAATACTTCAGGCGTCGTTTTTGAGTAAGTGTACACGTTTTAATTTTTTTAATTGCGCGTTGTTGTTACTCGTCGCATGCGGTTTTTCAACTTTTTGTTGCCCACACAGCCAATGAAGTTTGCCGTGTGATTTCCTCCGCAGTTTTCTTCTTTTGGCGGTCTTCCTTGTTGGCAGGGCAGTAAGCTCCACAAGCTACACAGACTGTTCGAAGTGTGCAGTATGTCCTGGTGTGTATGTCCATACTTCTGACAGTTTGTGGTTAGCACTGGGCCATTCCTTTTAAGTGGGTCTTCCACCATAATTATTCGGTGCAATAGGTATTGCAGGTTTTTAATGGGATGCACCTTATTTTCCTCAAGACTCAGCTGTCTGGCTCCAGCTCTACCTTGAAGAGTGGTTGCGGAGTTTGGTGTCCTGGCGTCTCTGTGCAATAGCTGCCAGACGTTCTATTGTTCTTCTACTCCCAACATGCCCAGCGGCTGGGGAGTCATGGTTTTCTTGAAGTACGGTTTGTCTTAGACCTTGTGGAACGCACAGTTTCCAAGCCGCGACATCTTCAATGCCCGCTCTGTGAGGAATGTGCCTATACAGTGACTCGCCTTGCAGTTCATAGTCTGGGTATTTCTGAGGTTTGGCTTTTATGTTCTCGCGCATACTCCTGATCCAGCTGCAGCCATTAGTCGGTTCTGCCGATGTGTCCTTCATGCCCCTAAGAGTATCTCTCAATGATTGTCGTGATAGGGCGTCTGCCACCACATTTAGATGTCCCTTCCTGTATGCTATCTCGAAGTCATACTGTTGCATCTCCAAGGCCCATCTTGCTACCCTTCCAGAAGGGCTTTCTATGCTGTTTAACCACTTTAAAGCCATGTGGTCCACTTTAAAATGGTAGCCTTCTAGGTAAGGTTTCGGCTTTCTGATTGCCCACACGATTGCCAAGCATTCCTTTTCTGTTGAGGATTAATTTTTCTCCGCGCCGTTTAGGGTCCGGCTTGAGTATGATATTACTTTATTACCGTCCTCTGTATCTTGTGTCAGGATCGCACCTAAACCATAATCACTGGCGTCCGTCTGCAAGACGAATCTTCTCTCGAAATCCAGGCATGCCAGTATAGGATCGGACATTGATCGTGCCTTTACTTCTTCGAAAGCCTGCTGGTGTTCCGGCGTCCATATCCACTTTGTGCCTTTGCGTAGAAGATCATTAAGTGGTTTTACTATACGCACAAATCGTCGTCCGAGGTAAAGCGGCTCTTGCTTGAAGAATTTGCATTTATCGGCGTTTTTTCTTAAGTTTGCTTCCTTGAGGCGCCTAAACACTTCCTTTAAGTTCTCCACGTGTTCTTTCAGCGTGCGTCCGATCACAATAACGTCATCTTGATATGCAAACGCGTATGGTGACTTCTCCGGGCCAATTACCAGATCGAGAGCCCTTTGGAACGTGGCCGATGCTGAGTGTAGTCCGAAAGGCATTACCTTCCATTGGAACAAACCTTTGTCGGGTACTGTAAACGCCGTGTATTGCCTACTATTTACCTCCAGAGGGATTTGCCAATATCCGTATTTCAAGTCCAGACTGCTTATGTATTTTGCCTCTCTGAGTTGGTCCAGTATATAATTGATCCTCGGCATCGGGTAGGCATCTTTTATAGACTTCGCGTTTATTTGTCTGAAATCAACGCATAGTCTACACTTGCCCGTCTTCTTTTTCACCATTACAATGGGCAAGCTGTATGGACTTCTGGAATGTTCTATGAATCCCATTTGTAACAGCTCGCTTCTTAGCAAAATATCTCTGTTTGATTGGCTTGTCGTCTTTCATGGTGATTTGGTGCTCGGCCACTGTAGATGTTCTTGACATGGAGCTAAATTCTGCTATCTGTTTGTCGAGGAATTTCTCAATGTCCACCAACATCCTTTCTTCTAGACATCCATTGTGCCGTTTTCTTACACATATTCGCAATTCATGCCCGGCACAATTTATTTCCGCCCCGACTCCTGTGAGGAAATTCTATCCCAGCTCTAACTCATCCAAACTCCACCGAGACCTCGAGCTTTGAGCTTATTGTACTGTATCTGCCGTCTGCAAACCTAACTTGCCGTCTTGTCCTTGTGATCCTTCCTTTGTCAGCCAGTGTATCCGCCAGCTCCTCGTCAATGAAGCTTGACGTGGCTCCCGTGTCAATTGTGGCCTTGTATGCGACACCTCCAATTTCAACGATCGCGGACAACTGCTGCTCTTCCTTGATCAGTTTGCCAGTTAGTTTGGAGAGGAGGCACTTTGCGACCCCTGTGCGCCTCTCTGCGACTCGGATCGCTGCCTATTTTTCGCTTTGTGGCAGCACTCTACGCTCCTGTCGCCAACCTTGCCACATACCTAGCAGAACAGTAATCTTTGGTTTCTGCATCCTCGTGCCCAGTGTTTGTGCCCTCTACAACGGCGACATACCTCTTGTGGTGGCTCTTGGCATTGTGTTGCGTGTCATCTGACAGGTGTTAGGTGGCCTTCATAAGGTGTTTATTGGCTGTCTTTGTTGTGTTACATTGGCCGGTGTCCACTGGCCGAAAGACAGTATTTGGTTTACCGTGCTGTCTTCACATCTCCTGCATGTAGTTTGTGGTGGTGCTTCCGTTTTGTTTTGTGAAAACTTGTGCTCGTGAACGAACTATTCTCGCTCTTTGTCCAGTTCTTCGTACTCGTCAGCCAGGATCATTAATGTGCCTAGATCATCCAACTTGTATGTTCTTAATGAAATCCTCAGGTCTGGTGTGCAGTTGTCCTTGATTCAACGTCCACGATGAAGTCTTTGAACGGTTCCCTGAAGCCCTGTTTACGCTATTCTACCTTGTCTTCAAGCTTCGAGAATTAACCTCTCGGCAGAAAGTATGTTTGGAAACTCTCGCTGAACTCTCCCCATGTTCTCCAGTGTTTTTTATTTGAAATAAACGATATCAGGGCTGTGCCTTACAATAATTCTGTCATTGCACTTGGGATCATATTCCGGTTCAAGAGGTACGTGTTTGCGGACGACTCCACCTGTTTTAAGAATTCCAGTGGCTTCTCTGAGCCATCGAATTTGAACGACGGTTGCGTCTGGCTTATTGTCGTACTTCTCTTCAAGCTCAGCCCAGATCTCTGCTACTCCTGGGTCATTCTGTTTCCTTGTTAGGTACTCTGAGAGGGCTTTCCACATCCGTCCTATCTTCCAGAGTGATGCCTAACTTGGCTGCTATTTTTGAAAATCCTCTTTCTTGAGGACATATATCCATCCTTTCCCAATTTCTGCTTAGATGCTGATTCTCACCGACTGGACCATCACGTTTTGGGCGCCAGATGTAACGAACTGATTTTGTTTAGTCTGCTCGGTACGAGTATCGTGCGGCTAGCTCAGAAGATGTGTGTGGTTCGTCCCACCAAATTTGTCTAATGAGAACGCACAGAATGTTAGGATGTATGTTCGATGATCTTTATTTGCCAACTTGGCCATTGGCCGGGATTAATGGTGACAAATTAGTGCCTTAACGCCTTCTCCGTTGAGTTGTGGGTTTTCCACCGTCGCCTCGTTGCTCGTTGTTGCGGAACGTCCCCGTTTTATTCGGCTGCAGGGCCGTGAAGGTTTAGGGATGCATTACCGTTCTCAGACTAGGGTGCACAGGTACTGGGCTCTCAAAGCGTACGACTTTCGCAGCCACAGCCTCCTGTCCCTGGATCTGTCCCGGCCGGTCACACCAGACGCCTACACAGTTTCCACCTCACGGTTCAGGCGAACGAAGAAAGGCCGCCAATGCAGTCTTTGTGGCAGGACGCCAGGTTCACGACTTACGCTTCCACACTCGCCTGGTGGGCCTGCGTCGACCGCTCGTTGCTCTTCATGTCCCCGATATCCTTGCTATGCTCACGTCGCGATGTCCTGGCTCTGCTGCCTGCGTGCACTTACAGGACCAGGTGCAGCGTGGTCTTTGGCTCTCGGGATTCGGTCAGCTGCCTTTCTAGGACTGGCGGTGAACGAGTGTGCTCTTGACACATACTCGTCTCGAGACACCCGTAAAATTCGTCAAGACAGCTGGTTCTAGACAACTTCCCTTCCGAACCCACTGTTTTTTGTCCAAGGACTCTTTTCGCTCAGCTCTGCCGCACTCGCTGAGCAATACGCAAATCGTGACAAGAGTTGGAACAAAGCGCCTGGACTTAACCGCGTGATGCCTTAAGGACGTCAGTTACCTGTATCTTAACTTGGAGACTTCAACTCTAAGTCCAGAACGTCTTGATGTAGCGATTTGGCTCCTTGTTGACTCGGCACGGCTTTGCATGCTCCTGATGTTGACTTGATGCGTGGTGTTTACTTGCGTTCTGTAAAATTCGTACCGTTCCAATAAATTATGTTAATTTTTAATTAACCATTATCCAAATAATTAACTATTTGGGGGAAGCCTTAACCAAGCATCGGGCTCAACCGGAAAACGAATGCACCGGAAAACGTTTGACTTGTTCCACATCTCTGATACGCATACACAACACATCTAAAAGCCCAGATAAATAATCCTCAGTACAACCAAGAACTGTTTTTTATAAATGTGTCTCCGTTTGCGCAATAAAAATTATCGAAAGTTTAAGTACTATATGTAATCCATACCAAGCATCTTGTCGGCCACTTGATGTTCAAACATTAAGATACCGACGCGATTTTGTCATCAATTTTTTTGACCATGTTTGATTGCGAGCGTATTTAGAGTAAGCGCATTAGCACTCCCAAACAAACTTACTTATGCACTCATGGCTCAAACAACTGAAATCATATTCAATCACAAAAACAAAGGTTGGTGTCGTACAGAACTCGCCCCTCAGCTTTATATATGGAATTGGACATCGACTGCACTACTGAAGCCCTGGTTTGGAGAGTACGAGGAGAGAGAGAGCTTGGAGAGAACGGATAACGGTAGAAGACGGAAAGAGTTTGGAGAGAACGGGGAGAGAGTTTGGAGAGTACGAGAACAGGGAGTTTGGAAAGTACCAGAACAGAGGTTTGCAGAGTACGAGGAGAGAGGGAGTTAGGAGAGAAGGGATAACGGTAGAAGACGGCGGACTTTGGACCTTAGTATAGTGCCGTGCGCAAAGATGAAAAAGGAGAAGCCGAGGATTAACGGTACCAAGAGTCCTATATAAGCGGGTCCAGCGCTGAAAATCGAAATCGATCACAAGGAGTCAATCCGTCAAGATCAGTAAACAAGCAGTAGATCAGTGAACAACACAAGTCATGTCAACATCAGGAGCCGTGCCGAGTCAACAAGGAGCAAGATCACTACATCGAGACGCTCGGGACTTAAGAGTTGAAATCTCCGAGCTGAGAAACAGGTAGCTGAGGTCCTTAAGACATCACGCGGCGTTTTTTTCCAATTCTTGTCGCGATTTGAGCTTGGCGTATTACTCGGCGAGTACGGCAGAATTGAACAAAAGGAGTCCTTCGACAAAAAACCGTAGGCTGGGAAGGGATGTTGTCTAGAACCAGCTGCCGTGCGAAAACGATTACCTCGACGAAATTCCGGCGTACGCCTGAACCGTCAGGCGAAAATTGTGCAGGCCCTGGTGCGACTAGCCAAGAAGGACGTGCGTCCGAACCACGGGTGTCTCAAGAGGCGAATGCGTCGAGAGCACAGTAGTTACGGCCAGAGTCCTATAAAGGCAGCTGACCGAATCCCGAGATCCAAAGACCCGCTGCACCAGGTCCTGCAAGAACACGCAGACAGCAAAGCCGGGATATCGCGCCGTGAGCAAGGAAATCGAGGACACGAAAAACGACGAGCGGTCATCGCAGGCCCAGCAGCAAGCAAGCGATACTAAAACGTAGTCAGTCTACGGCTAAGAAGCGAGTGCGGAAGCGTTCGTCGTGAACCTAGCGTCCTGCCACAGGGACTGCATTGGCGGCCTTCCGGCGTACGCCTGAACCGTCAAGTAGAGACTGTGTAGGCGTCTGGTGAGACCGGCCGGGACGGATCCAGGGACAGGACGCTGTGGCTGCGAAAGGCATATCCCCAGTCCCTCACAGCCCCGAAGCCAAAGACACCGGAGCAGTGAGCAACGAGGCAGCGGGCTTGTACTTCAGCCACACTTGCGTACATGGGTCCTGGCGTCTCTGTGCAATAGCTGCCAGACTTGCTATTGTTTCCCTACTCCCAACATGCCCAGCGGCTGGGGAGTCATGGATTTCTTGAAGTACGGTTTGTCTTAGACCTTGTGGAACGCACAGTTTCCAAGCCACGACATCTTCAATGCCCGCTCTGTGAGGAATGTGCCTATACAGTGACTCGCCTTGCAGTTCATAGTCTGGGTATTTCTGAGGTTTGGCTTTTATGTTCTCGCGCATACTCCTGATCCAGCTGCAGCCATTAGTCGGTTCTGCCGATGTGTCCTTCATGCCCCTAAGAGTATCTCTCAATGATTGTCGTGATAGGGCGTCTGCCACCACATTTAGATGTCCCTTCCTGTATGCTATCTCGAAGTCATACTGTTGCATCTCCAAGGCCCATCTTGCTACCCTTCCAGAAGGGCTTTCTATGCTGTTTAACCACTTTAAAGCCATGTGGTCCACTTTAAAATGGTAGCCTTCTAGGTAAGGTTTCGGCTTTCTGATTGCCCACACGATTGCCAAGCATTCCTTTTCTGTTGAGGATTAATTTTTCTCCGCGCCGTTTAGGGTCCGGCTTGAGTATGATATTACTTTATTACCGTCCTCTGTATCTTGTGTCAGGATCGCACCTAAACCATAATCACTGGCGTCCGTCTGCAAGACGAATCTTCTCTCGAAATCCAGGCATGCCAGTATAGGATCGGGCACTGATCGTGCCTTTACTTCTTCGAAAGCCTGCTGGTGTTCCGGCGTCCATATCCACTTTGTGCCTTTGCGTAGAAGATCATTAAGTGGTTTTACTATACGCACAAATCGTCGTCCGAGGTAAAGCGGCTCTTGCTTGAAGAATTTTCATTTATCGGCGTTTATTCTTAAGTTTGCTTCCTTGAGGCGCCTAAACACTTCCTTTAAGTTCTCCACGTGTTCTTTCAGCGTGCGTCCGATCACAATAACGTCATCTTGATATGCAAACGCGTATGGTGACTTCTCCGGGCCAATTACCTGATCGAGAGCCCTTTGGAACGTGGCCGATGCTGAGTGTAGTCCGAAAGGCATTACCTTCCATTGGAACAAACCTTTGTCGGGTACTGTAAACGCCGTGTATTGCCTACTATTTACCTCCAGAGGGATTTGCCAATATCCGTATTTCAAGTCCAGACTGCTTATGTATTTTGCCTCTCTGAGTTGGTCCAGTATATAATTGATCCTCGGCATCGGGTAGGCATCTTTTATAGACTTCGCGTTTATTTGTCTGAAATCAACGCATAGTCTACACTTGCCCGTCTTCTTTTTCACCATTACAATGGGCAAGCTGTATGGACTTCTGGAATGTTCTATGAATCCCATTTGTAACAGCTCGCTTCTTAGCAAAATATCTCTGTTTGATTGGCTTTTCGTCTTTCATGGTGATTTGGTGCTCGGCCACTGTAGATGTTCTTGACATGGAGCTAAATTCTGCTATCTGTTTGTCGAGGAATTTCTCAATGTCCACCAACAGTCTTTCTTCTAGACATCCATTGTGCCGTTTTCTTACAGATATTCGCAATTCATGCCCGGCACAATTTATTTCCGCCCCGACTCCTGTGAGGAAATTCTATCCCAGCTCTAACTCATCCAAACTCCACCGAAACCTCGAGCTTTGAGCTTATTCTACTGTATCTGCCGTCTGCAAACCTAACTTGTCGTCTTGTCCTTGTGATCCTTCCTTTGTCAGCCAGTGTATCCGCCAGCTCTTCGTTAATGAAGCTTGACGTGGCTCCCGTGTCAATTGTGGCCTTGTATGCGACACCTCCAATTTCAACGGTCGCGGACAACTGCTGCTCTTCCTTGATCAGTTTGCCAGTTAGTTTGGAGAGGAGGCACTAGTGGGATCGCTGCCCATTTTTCGCTTTGTGGCAGCACTCTACGCTCCTGACGCCAACCTTGCCACACACCCAGCAGAACAGTAATCTTTTGTTTCTGCATCCTCGTGCCCAGTGTTTGTGCCCTCCACAACGGCGACATGCCTCCTATGGTGGCTCTTGGCATTGTGTTGCGTGTCATCTGACAGGTGTTAGGTGGCCTCCATAAGGTGTTCATTGGCTGTCTTTGTTGTGATACATTGGCCGGTGGCCACTGGTTAAAAAGAAGGTATTTGGTTTACCGTGCTGTCTTCACATCTCCTGGATGTAGTTTGTGGTGGTGCTTCCGTTTTGTTTTGTGAAAACTTGTGCTCGTGAACGAACTATTCTCGCTCTTTGTCCAGATCTTCGTACTCGTCAGCCAGGATCATTAATGTGTCTAGATCATCCAACTTGTATGTTCTCAATAAAATCCTCAGGTCTGGTGTGCAGTTGTCCTTGATTCAACGTCCTCATCAACGTCAGCATGTCCACCATGAAGTCTTTGAACGGTTTCCTGAAGCCCTGTTTACGCTATTTTACCTTGTCTTCAAGCTTCGAGAAGAAACCTCTCGGCAGAAAGTATGTTTGGAAACTCTCCCTGAACTCTCCCCATGTTCTCCAGTGTTTTTTATTTGAAATAAACCATATCAGGGCTGTGCCTTACAACAATTCTGGCATTGCACATGGGATCATATTCCGGTTCAAGCCGTACGTGTTTGCGGACCACTCCACCTGTTCTAAGAATAATAATAATACTCTAAATACGCTCGCAATCGAACATGATCAAAAAAATTGATGACAAAATCGAGTCGGTATCTTAAGGCAGGCTTGCACCTTGTGAGGTCAAAAATATTAATTTTTTTTTTTTTGCAGCTTTGGATAGATACATGTTTCAATTTTACTCTCCCAAAATTTCAAGTCGAAATCTCTTGAATTACGAAAGTTATCGGCCGTTTGGTGGACCGGTGTCAAGCGCGCGGGTTAGCGTGAGCAAATTTTCAAACGCGTTTTTCTCGAAACCATGTTTTCCGAGTTGGCGGAAGTCGTACAAGTCGCAAAAATTGAGCAATCGTCATGCAATTTTTTACACATGTTCCACAGAAGTATGTGCATGTCTGGAACTAGGATCTTTTGAAAATATTAAAAATTGTTTATTTAAAAAAATAATGAGTAACGAAAAAATGAGGAAAAAACCGATTTTTTTTTCAAAAGCTCATAGTTTTTGCATTTTCCATGTTTTTTCAATTATCCTATTTCCAGCGATGCGAAAAAGTGTACAGATTAAGAATATATTCGTTTTTTGCGTTTCAGATTATTTCTTAAAATTCCAAAAAATCCGCCATGAGGATGAGTTTTTCGCGGACATGCCGCCATTGTTAGGTACTCCCCCTTCACTTGCATCGCCCTCAAAAAAATTGTGTAGCTTCAATAAACTGTACCCCACAACTGGCTAAAATTTGATTCCCATACCTACCATTCTTTCAAAGAAATAAATTCCAGAAAAAAATCAGGTTTTGGGCGCCAACAAGGTGCAAGCCTGCCTTAATGTTTGAACATCAATGGGCCGACAAGATGCTTTGTATGGATTACATATAGTACTTAAACTTTCGATAATTTTTATTGCTCAAACGGAGACACATTTATAAAAAACAGTTCTTGGTTGTACTGAGGATTATTTATCTGTGCTTTTAGATGTGTTGTGTATGCGTATCAGAGATGTGGAACAAGTCAAACGTTTTCCGGTGCATTCGTTTTCCGGTTGAGCCCGATGCTTGGTTAAGGCTTCCCCAAAATAGTTAATTATTTGGATAATGGTTAATTAAAAATTAACATAATTTATTGGAACGGTACGTTATAGGCATAATAATAATACGTTTGTCTAATTCACACAGCTTAATTTTGTGCTTATCAACTGTGAATTATTGTGGTTTATGAAAACAATAAATTACAATTTAATGTTCCTTCTGAGTACAAAAAAGTTATACATACTTTTAAGTCGCACGTCTTATTTAATAGAAGATTGCTTGGCTTTAAGTCCTAAGCAAGACGTTTGCCGAATGTATTGTGAGGAGTTAAATAACTCCGCACAAATAAGGCAAGGGGTGTGAATGATGACCAAGGAGGAAGGATAGAGAGTCCACGTGCCGTATGCAAAAGGAAATAACGTTGCGGCACGGACTTTGGAACCTACCGTGGTGCCGAGCGCAGAGGGCGAAAGGTCGAACGGTAAAATCGTGGACTTTGGACAAGGAGGCAACGAGACGCCGAAAATTAACGGGATACGTCGGCCTATATAAGCAGGCCGAGAGCTGGAAGCTGGATCAGTGAACAAGCCACCGAACGCGAGTGAACAACCCAAGTCAAGTCAACATCAGGAAGCAAGCTACAGAGCGCGAGTAAACACCACGCATCAAGTCAACATCAGAAGCAAGCAGGGCCGTGCAGAATCAACAGGGAGCAAGATCGCTTCATCAAGACGTTCTGGACTTAGAATTGAGATACAGGTAGCTGAGGTCCTTAAGACATAGCTCGGTTAAGTCCAGGCGCTTTTTTTCAACACTTGTCGCGATTTGAGCTTGGCGTATTGCTCGGCTAGTGTGGCGGAGTTGAGCTAAAAGTGTCCTTGGACAAAGAACAGTGGGTGCGGAAGGGAAGTTGTCTAGAACCAGCTGCCAGCTTGCAGGCTCTGGTGCGACTAGCCAAGATGGACGCGTGTCCCAACCATGGGTGTCTCGAGAGGCGTATGTGTCAAGAGCACACTCGTTCACAGCCAGAGTCATAGAAAGGCAGCTGACTGAATCCCGAGAGCCAAAGACCCTGCTGCAGAACCAGGACACAACTCAACTGAGAAGGCGTTAAGGCACTTATTTGTCACTATTAGGCCCGGGCCAATAGCCAAGTTGGCAAATAAAGATAATCGAACATACATCCTAACATTCTGTGCGTTCTCAATAGACAGTCGGGCGGTCACGTTTATATAAATTTGGTGGGACGAACAACACAGCTCTTCTGAGCTAGCCGCACGACATTCGTAGCGAGCAGAGAAAGGAAAACCAGTCCTTTTAGTATGTACTTCACTCCGCGCAATATCTGGTACAACAAGAGAGAACGCTATAGTCGAGTGCCTCGACTATTAGATACCCGTTACTCAGCTAAACAACTTAATACAAATATGCTCTTGTATTGCGCCATCTACCCCAAGACATTGGTACCACGGTCCATGAAAGGCGGAAATGTAGGGACTAGCCAGGCTTAAGCGTTTAATGTGTTTTTGGGCGTTAGAGTGGGCGTGGCAAACTTGTATTAGGCAAATCGATAGATATTGACGAAACAAATACATATCAATTAAAATTTTCATAATAGCATCAAAACTGTGGCCACAGCTTGTGGCTTGTGGGCGTCAGAGGGGGCGTGGCACCATTTTGAAACAAACTTGCGCTGCGTAGGAACTCCTAAAATCTACATGCAAAATGCCAATCTTCTAGCTTTTATAGTTTCCGAGATCTCAGCGTTCATACGGACAGACAAACTCGGCTAGTGATCCTGAACAAGAATATACATACTTTATAGGGTCGGAAACGCTTCCTTCTACCTGTTACATACTTTTGCACGAATACAATATACCCTTTTACTCTACGAGTAACGGGCATAAAAAGTAACAGATGTAATCATTACTTAGCCGCTGAAAAAAACCGTTTTTTTAATAACCTAAACATTTTTACTTACATTTAGACTTACAAAGATGGTAATTTTTCCATATACAGAAAAACTTTCTTTCTAAATAATTTAATTTCGATTTCCATTTATTTTATGTTAAAACGAGGAGGGAAGCTAACTCCGGCAAGCCGAAGTTTTAATACCCTTGCAGAATTGCTAAAAATGAAAAAGTAGCGAAAGGAATAAGGTATATTGTTCCTTGGGAGCTATAGGATATAGACGTCCGATCGTCACGCGCTTTTACCCTAAGGTATGCATAAAAAAATACGATTTGAAAAAATTCATGTCAATAGCTTATTTATTGCGCGAAATATCCTAAAAATCATTAAATTTTGACCGATTTTACCCTATTGTTCCTATGGGAGCTATAGGATATATACGTCCGATCGTCACGCGCTTTTACCCTAATCAAGGTAAGCATAAACAAATACGATTTGGAAAGATTCATGTTATTTGCTTAAATACTGTGCGAAATATCCTAAAAATCATTAAATATTAACCGATTTCACCATATTGTTCCTATAGGAGCTATAGGATATAGACGTCCGATCGCCAAGCGCTTTTACCCTGATCAAGGTACGCATAAAAAATAAGATTTGGAAAGATTTACACTGCGCGAAATATCTTCCATTCCTGCAAGTTATATCCGATTGTTCCTATGCACATTGGGCCAGTGAGCCGATTTTTCGACGAAAATTCAAATTTTTCATAGAAAGTAAAAATATTTTAATAATAAAATTTGAATAGTATATACTTTGACTAAAATGAATCAAAATATTTTAATTGTTTTGATGCCTCCCTGAAATTTTGGCAGCCCTTACAAGTCAGTTGTCTGATTGCATGCGTGCGAAACTAAAAAGAGCGGGGAAGATTTTGTTTACTTACGAGCGTGCCAATATTGTTGTGGTTTAAGCAATTTTCACTAAAATTATGGAAAAGAAAGACAAAGGTATGTAGAATATTTTTATTAAACAAGATTTTGTTCATGTTTGATAATGTGTTCTTTGTGTGCGTTTATTGGTGTTGTCCAAGAGTAGAAAAATGCTAACCTGCTAACCCGCCTGTTGTGGATTAAAACAAATTTTGTGCCAACTTGTGCCAAAAAGTAACTATCTGTCATTAAAGTGCAAAGTGTATATAAACTAATTTTATTAAGCTTTTTTGCTCCATTTTGCACCGATATGTATAAATCCCACATATTGTAGCTGTTGTTGAGTTTGCCTATGAGCAACTGCTTGATATCTACATACAAAACAATCGTAGCTCATCTGCCGTCTCGAGTTGGATTTATGATGAACTGAAAGAATTCGACTTAAGCACGGAGAAATCAACACCAAAGTGAGAAGCTTTCACCTATGTAAAGGTGAAAGAAGAGCTTGCCAAAATGTAACGGAAGCATGACCAGATTTAAGACAAAGCATATCGAATGGCTTCTGTCCAATATGGCTATAACAGTAAGTTCATTCTTGTCTTTAAATCCAAACAACAATCAACATCAAGACCAGTTGGACGCCCACCCATTGGATATGTTAACGCCGGTCCCCGTCAGAAGAGAAAATTGGCATCCGATTTAGCTGTTAATCAGGGTCACAACACATCTCTTCTTGTGCATGCCGCCGCAGTTTCGGCCGAAAGAACGGACGAGAAACATACATTCCTTGTGTTAAAAAATACATTTCTTACTCCGAGTGACCCCAATAAGGCTAGAAACCATTCTTTTACTCAGAAAAATGACTCGGTTCAACTAACGGAGGATGAAGCTTTAGCATATCTGCTTCAAAATTCATTGACTAAAAGTCAGTACAACAACTTTCGCGAGCTCAGCATTTCCAGATCTTGTCAACTTTTTCCTGCTTACAACAAAGTCAGAGAAGCTAAGTCAAAATGTAGACCTTTTCATATTAATGTAACCGAGTCAGTTGCTGAAGTTCCGCTGCAAAGTCTTCTAGACCACACTAGTTGCCGTATAATTCAAATGCAAGAAGATATTTTTAACCAGCTTGGCAATACTTTAAGTCTGACCATTATTGCAAGCTATGGATTTGACGGAACAACCGGACAAAGCAGCTATAAGCAACACTTTTTTGGATGTGATTCTTTGCTTTGCCAATGATCACCAAGGTGGAGACCTATCTGTTGCCAGATATGCGGCGATTTTGCCCGTTGTAAGGGTAGAAAGTGTGGTGCCGTGTGCACAGAAAGAGAAAGAAGAAGTTAGAGCGAGAGGGCGATATCGAAGAGTCCACATGCCGAGTGCAAAAGGGAATGACGGTACGGCAACCGAACGCGAGTAACAAAACAACACACATCAAGTAAACGTCAGGAGCAAGCAGAGCCGTGCCGTGCAGGGTCATCAAAGAGCAAGATCGCTACATCGAGACTTTCGGTACCTAGAGTTAAAGTCTCCGAATTGAGATACAGGTAGCTGAGGTCCTTAAGACATCACACAGCTAAGTCCAGGCGCTTTGTTTCAACTCTTGTCGCGATTTGAGCTTGGAGTATTGCTCGGCGAGTCCGGCAAAGTTAAACAAAAAGGGTCCTTCGACAAAGAACCGTGGGCTCGAAAGGGAAGTTATCTGGATCCAGCTGCCGAGCAAAATTATTGCCTTGAACCGTCAGGTGAGAATTGTGCAGGCCCTGCGCGAATCCGAACCACTGGTGTCTCGAGAGGGGCATGCGTCAAGAGCACAGTCGTTCACCGTCAGAGTCCTAGAAATGCAGCTGTCTCCCGAGAGCCGAAGACCCCGCTGCACCTGGTCCTGTAGGAGCAAGCAGGACATCGCACTGTGATCACTTATTACATCGGGCCACCGAGCACGACTAGCAGCTAACACAGGACCAGCAACAAGCAAGCCAAACTCCTACATATTCAGTTTGCGGCGAACAGGCGAGGGCGGAAGCGTTCGTCGTAAACCTAGCGTCCTGCCAAAGGGACTCATTGGCGGCCTTCCGGCGTACGCCTGAACCGTCAGGTAGAAATTGTGTAGGCGTCTGGTGTGACCGGCCTGTACAGAGCAAGGGACAGTAGGCTGTGGCTGCGAAAGGCGTATGCTTTGAAACTGGGCTCTCAAAGCATACGTCTTTCCAGGCCTGTTCACCCTAGTCTGGGAACGGTGACACATCCCTCAAGTCCCTACTGTGTCACTATCAGCCCTGGGCCAAATTTTATAACACAACGATTTTTCCACTTAACTTTCATCACACTTGCACTCACTGGGAAGAGAACCCAACTATTATAGGACTAGCTAGTTTCGTCTGCACGTCACCTCAGACTCATCAGCTACCTACGGGGATGGAAGCAGAACGTCAAAAACTCCTCCTTACAACCTAACAACCTTCTCAGCGTTCTCACTGGACAATCGGGCGGTCACGTTTTACATAAATTCGTAGAGAGCAGATTAAACAAAATCATGGAAAAGGTTATTTTTTCGCGCGGAGTCCCACGGCCCACTTTCCCGCCCAACCGACCCAGGGGCGCAGCCGTGTATCGTAAGGAGAAGATAGACACGAATAAAGAAAATGTACGTTAAAGTTCCGGGGAAAAAAAAGTAAAATCAATTTTTTTGCTAATGAAGTCAGTATTAATCGTTTTAGGAGTGGCAGAGAGTTAAGATTTGAGATTATAGGAAAACGTCTTTTATAGTCAGAATATAATACTCTGAAAGTCTCATGCAAGGCATAGTTAGATCTACAATGATTTCATATTAGGTGAATATAATTTCTAGTTAATCTACTTGGCACAGAAAAGTTACCAAGTCTGGGCTGCCAATCTCCTTATGAATAAGGTTATAATTGAAGACAGTACCAAGCAGTAAACAGTAGTCTACTAGAATAAGAAGTTAAGATAAGATTTGCATCCAAGTTTAGGCGCCGTAAAGCAAAAAGAAGAAAGTTTTTTTGTACTGATTCAATGCCACCCATATGTGTTCTGTATTGTGGACTCCAGACGGGAGACTCATATTCCAGAATCGGACGGACTAGTGAAATAAATAATGTTTTAGTGACAGTATGACAGTACCACAACTCTTAGAACACCATCTGATCCAGTTACTGGGACAGCTCAAGAAACTTCAATATTTTGACGACACTTGCTACAACTTTACCTCACCTAAGACGCAAGGCCATTTAAGCCCATTGGCTATAAAAGGAGAGCAGAAAGCTATTGTGCGCGCCCGAGCAAAAAGTGTCCTTAAAAGAGAAGAATCCCTAACGATGTGGACCATATTAATCTCTAATTAAACACTTGAGTAAGACGGATTATCATGGAAGTATAATTAAGTTAATTTATGAGCTGGAAAACCGAACTGTAATTGATAAGATAGAACTATAAACAAATGTCTTTGATGAAATTAATTATACACGAATTAAAACAATAGACATACAAATTTCACATAGAATGTATTAGTCCCTGACAAGCGTCAATGGAATTAGGACTATTAGTCAAAGCCGAAACAATAATAATAGGAATAGGGGATATAAAAATCAGAATAGTAACCAAACGCCAAGGTATGTTACTTCATCTGACTGAGGAAGCACGATGTTGTTTTGTGTAAGTTTTGCGCAATTTCGTGTATTTAAGGTAAAGTTTACGTGCTTACATTTTTGTTCGTTTACTTTTATAAGCCAGTCTGAGAACCATTTCTCTACTATATCTAGATGGGCCGCAAGTTGCGCTGTAGCTTGTTGTGGACATTCAGATCGGCTGAGGATCGCAGTGTCGTCGGCAAACGTAGACATAGTCAGTTGTCTGCTCGTAGGGATATCACAAGTGTAGAGTAGGTATAAAGTTGGCCCGAGAAAGCTGCCTTGAGGAACTCCAGCTTCGATGGTATGTTCAGCTGACATGGAAGTATTGCATCTCACAACAAATATCCTGTTGTAAAGATATGACTTCAAGAGTTTATGCGTGTTATACACTGTCGAATGCTTGAGAGAAGTCCAAAAATACTGAAGTCCAGTATTCCCAATTTTCAAATGCACTTCGAATTTCTGATGTTATGCGGTTCACCTGTTCGATAGTTCCATGTTTTTCGCGAAAGCCAAAATGAAGTGCTGGGATACTAGAAATTGAGCGTTTTCGGTACCAAACGAGATTTGACTTTTCGTAGGCCCAAATGGTCTTTCAAAATGGTTTTCACAGATCCTTCTGATATTCCGATCATTTCAGTAAGGTCTCTAACAGTCAACCGACGATTTTTGAGCACTAATTCCTTCACTTAAATAAATATTTTTCTGGGACATGGTTGAATCACCAAAGGCCTTCCGCAACATCCTGAACGTTTCCGCAGCCGAAATTTCATTCCGCAAACAAAATTTGATGGCACTTCTCTGCTCAATTAAATCAGACATTGTAAAAATCGACAAATGCACTCTTGATCGTTTGGTAAACACAAGCGTAAATATAGTACTGATACTGACATTGACATGAAATTACCGCCAGATGTCATCAACAGCCAACTCAAGAAAAAAAGAACTAGTCCACCATCTTAAGCCCGCGAATTTTAAATTGAAAATTCACCTTACTTTTTGCCTACAGTAGTATACTGGACAGCCTCTGTAG
Organism: Drosophila rhopaloa; assembly: GCF_018152115.1. Lineage (NCBI taxonomy): Eukaryota > Metazoa > Arthropoda > Insecta > Diptera > Drosophilidae > Drosophila > Drosophila rhopaloa. The sequence goes on from NW_025335095.1 coordinate 50,012, forward strand.
TTTGCTGTGTGGTCTCCTCCGCAGTTACTACACTTTTTGCTATTTGGCTCGTTTTTTAATTCACACTTAGCAAATGTATACAGAGCGGAGTGTGCAGTAAGACTTGCGCTCTGGATTGGGCCATTGCGTTGACAAAAATCAGCTCTAATTTTATGCATATGGCACAGAGCTACGGAATTTATCCAACCGAAATGCCTTTAGCAAATTTACAAAGAAAACAAGAAGCTGTATCTGAATCAACAATCAAACTACGGAATAAAAGTACATGAAAAACGCTGAGTAAGAACAGAATTTTAAATAAACAAAAGTCCCGTGCTCTCGATAAGTAAAATTAATGTAAATTACGGGTCGAAGTCGGACAGCGAAATTTTTGCTGAGTGAAGCGTAATTAAAAAGACCCAGAAAAAAGGATATGAATACAAGAACCGGGAAACGTGAGGAGCATTTTAGTGAGGGGAAAATGTTGCAGCAAATTGAAGGGACCACGCAGCGAAATGATAAACAACAGGGAGAAAGTGCAAACTCCAAACTGCAGACCCACTCCCGAAAAAGTTGAGACAAAGAGCAAGCCACGTCCCAAAATTTATTACATACTTTGTGGTGCAGGCATTTTGTCACGCCCCTAACGCCCATCACTCATGCACCTGCACGTTAAGTGCACTCAGAAAATAAAAATCGTCTACACTTAATAGTTGGAAAATTTTCTCTGCAAAATCAGGATCGCGTCCTGAGTTCCGTCTGCCCGTCTGTCTGTCTGTCTGTCCGTCTGTCTTTTTCTACGCGAACTAGTCTCTCAGATTTAAAGATATCGAAATGAAACTTTGCACACACCCTTCGTTCCTTTGCACGCAGTATATAAGTCGGAACGGGATTGGCCGACTATATCCTATAGCTGCCATAAAACTTGGAAACGGCATAACTTTAGTGTTTTTAAAGTTAGGGAGGTGCGATTTTTTATGAGTATTAAGAATGCATCATGAAGAATGCATATGAATAATTTTGGAGAATACAATTTACAGAATATTCTGCAAGGGTATATCAACGTCGGCTTCGCCTGAAGTTAGTTTTCCTTTCTTGTCTTTGGATACCTTAGTTTTCATATTTTTATATTTACATTTTCTTAAATTTTTTTTTTTGGTTGACATTTTTAAATATGTTTTTCTTAACTCCTGTTAAATTTTTCAGTGAACTACTGCTTGTGCCAGGGTTCTCATCATCAACAAAGTAATCATGCGTCGTAGTCTGGCGTAAAGCTGCCATTTTTTTCGTACCGAACAAGCCATCCTGTTTTTTTTATTTAAACTTTCTTGCACTTTCTTTTTCCTGCCCTGCTGCTGTACAAAATTTTATTATTAAAATTCAAAATTGAAAATGGCAGCAACGTGCTAGAGAAATATAGAGTGAGTTGTGGGCCCCATGTAAGTGATGCGTGACAAGAGACGAGGGAACACAGGGCGGAAAAGGATAGCCAGGACGACGTACTGGAAGATGCTTTGATATTAAGAAGGAAAATGAGCGCACTAAGCATCCTTCCATTGTTGATTCAATTTAAGTTTCACTCAAAGCTAAAAACAAATTTAATTTCGCCTAAGCCCGCATACACATATAACCTCAATCTCCTCTTCCTCTGGTGTCCAATAAAGCGGAATTAAAGCCTACCTGAAAATAAAATAAAACAAAGAGTATGCACGTAACTTGTATCAGATAAAAAGTAAAGTTATTCTCCCTACTCAGTGGAATTTGCATTAAATTAAACAACAACACGTGTGTATGTGATTTTGCTTAGCTGACATTGAACAGGAAGCTCCGATTTCCAATCCAGATGCAGGCAAAAAGCATCAGAAAAAATGTAATGGGGCACTATATGAAAAATTAGGAGGCGTGGAAACTAGGATAGGATGAGGGCCAAGGAAAACGACGGGGAGGACAAGACCAGAGCTAATAATAACATATACTTGTGACAGACAAGCAGGCAACAGGAAGAAAAGAAATATGAATATGCACCATTATGCAGTGAGAATACAAACAAAAACTCTTAAGCCACAAAAGAATTTTTAGCGGAAAAAGGCACTTGGAGAAAAAATCAAGCAAAGAAATCAGGTTAAATCATTTTTAGCTTTGCTGTTAAAAAATTGATCAATTAAATTTTAAAAAATTGTATGTGTTTTACCCATTTTAAAAAAATTGCAAAGGAGATTTGCCGATTTTCTTGCCACTCAAAAGCTTTTGTGAAGTAAATACGATTAAATATTTTTGTTAAGTTATTTAAAATGACTAAAAATATTCGAATAGTTTATCTCAGTGTATAAAGAACAATAAGAACCTGGAATGATTACGATTACGAAACCCCTATGCAAAATTCAACAAAAAGAATACGGAACCGACACAAGTGGATGAAAGAAAATGAGAACATATTTCTTTGGCCTGCGGTGTCTGTTTGGCGATGACAAAAGTTGATAAACTGGAACAATGAAATCAACAGAGAGGGAATAAAAGAGAAAACTGCTAGCTGCAACACCAAGTGCACTTAATAAATATTACAGCCCCGACTGTCAATCTCAGCATAAATAAGGTTATAAATGAAGACAGTACCAAACGTCGTTCTACGGTTGGCTAGGGAGAACCAATTAATAAACAGTACTCCGCTAGAATAAGAAGTTAAAATAAGATTTGCATCCAAGTTTAGAAAGTTTTTTTGTACTGATTCAATGCGATCATTATGTATTCCGTACACCATTACTATCGACTTTAGTTTTGCCTTGTATATACATAGGACAATAAATCAGAAAATGTTTGATCAGGGGAAAGCAGAGAAACGAAAATTTTGTTCATTAGTGGAACTACTGAACGGAATTTTAATGGAGCAGATATTGTTTCTGCAGAACCAACTTAAAACGGTAGTCCGGACTCAGTTTTGGTGATGATTTATCAAATAAGAGGTGATGAACGGAAAAGCAGGGTATATACCCATTATTCCTATGAAAGCTAGAAAACTCATACAAAAATAAGATAATGGTTTTTTATAGATTTTACAATGCGTCAATAACCTAATTAGAACCATACGGCTAGTACGGTAATTATAAGTTAACAAGTTAAGTAGCAGCTATTGCGATTAATAAGCGAGTTAACTTAAGTAGGTTCTTCAATAAATGTCCCGGGGTATAACCCGACCAAATAAATGATTGTAGTTGATGGTTTCGAGTTGAAAATCAGAATGAATTCTTTATTTTATAAGTCTTTGTTCAAAGCTTAGTGTTTACGTACAATGTGCTGACCTAGCGGAATGGATTTGTAATTGGACCGGATGCATATATGGGGCTTGGACTCAGCAGTGGCCGCGATGTTTGTTTGGTTGGCAACTTAGTTGCCAATAAAGTGTTTGGTTTCTAGCTGCTTGTCAACCGCAGGGGTTTGGGTGGGGGACCGCCGAGCGAATGTGCTGAGGCGGTAACTCCTCCCCCCTCAGACTGAACCACCGACCATAGTGGAGCGATGGTTGGTGTGAAAGTGACAGGTGGAGTAATGGTTGGTGCGAAATTAGCAGGTGAGGCGATTGGTGTGAAAATGGTCGTTCGCTTGGAAAAACAAGCCACGGCCAATACTATTATTAGTATCACAGAAAATTTTAAGACATTCTTCATTAATTTGATTTACAATCTTATCATTCTTACAAATATACAAATTCCTTATCTTCTGACATTTATCTTTATAATAGTAAATTTCTTCTTTACTGTTTACTACATATTCTGGTGCAATTATGAATTCTGTTTTATTCATTGGTAGGGGACCATTCTCTGTAAGTAGTACGCTCCTTGTTTAAACATTGGTAATCTTATCGAGAAAATTATGTCTGTGTTATTCATAATTGTTCTTAGCTCCAAAAACTCATACATATGCTCCTCTGATACGATATGTATTCCTTGCTCCTTCAACTCTTTTATGCATTTAGCTGTTTCTTGTTTATCATAAATAAATTTTGAGATTAGCCCAATCTTTGCTAATAATAAACTTTCGGCTAATTCAAATTTAGCCCTAGCATATCTATTGTTATCGCAATTCTATCGATATAATCTATCCTATAAGTCCTCTTGTCTTCCTCTAAGAACGTCTTGCTGATTCTATTGTTGTAATTATTAATAAATGTCGTTACTCAACTTTGCTCATCGTTTATATATTTCGTCAAGTTCTTAAACATTATCGTGATTTTAGCTCCTGTCCTCTCTTGTGAATTCAAATTCTCCTTCAATCTCCTTTCCTCTTGTATTTTTCTTATCTCTTCTTCTAACCTTTCTGCGTCTTCCGCGTCTAAGTTCCCTGTTATGGATTTAACTACAGATCCTAATCCATTGATTAGTCCCCTTGCTTTCCTCTTCCTGGGGCATATTGCCTCTAATCTGTTCTTGACCATCTGTAATTTGTTTTGCAAAACCTTAACAAGGTCCCTTGTTTCCGCGTCTTCAACTACTTCTGTGAGTGTTTGTTCTAACTGTTCTATTGCCTCTTGATAATCTTGTAAGCGCAGCGCCTAGATTTATTTGCGCTAGTGGTTCTTCCCCTAGCAATGGCCGGATCTCGAGTTTCCTTTCTGCGGCCATGCTCCTTGACCATCTGTAATTATTGTTCATTTGGTTTGGTTAGTCTTCTGATTTTTTCTTTATGGACTTTTTGTGGTTTAGTAGAGGTTAGTGTGAGACCGTTGTCTTCCATTACCTTGTGCTTTGAAAAACGAGGAGTTAATTTATCCCTCCTGTTTTCTTTCCTAAATATAATGTCTCCTGGTTGTACTGTGTCCGGGCTTTGCCTGTCAACATTCGCCGCCTCTATTCTTTTGTTCTTTTCTTGCTGAACCTTTTCTTTAATTCTTGGATAAAGCTCTGCTTGAAACGCATTAATCTTCTGTAAATAATCGTGTTCGTTGTTAAAAGACACGTTATTTAGGAAGTTATGCGTTCTCCTTGTGAGCAACTCCTGCGGTGTTAGTTTCGTCGCTGAATGAATGGCATTATTATAAGTTATAAATGCCTCATCCAGGACTTCCTCATGCTTGATTTCAAGTTTCTTTTCCCTTTTTGTCTCATTTATTAATCTATATATTTCTGTGATCGTCGAGTGCAGTCTCTCGACTGTAGAATTGCGCGATGATTAAAGGATGTAGTGTGTAGCTCTAATTCGTACTGCCTACAAAAGTCCTTGAACAAGTTAGAAGAGAATTCTACTCCTTGGTCACAGACCCGAATAAGGCACCCCGAATAAGGCCATGAAACTTTTTACTGCCTTAACGATATTTATGCTTTCTTTTGCTGGGATTGTTAGTCCCCAAGCGTATCTAGAGAACTTGTCAATTATGGTTAGCACACTTTTCTTGTTTACGAAGTACAAGTCAATGTGCACTATTTCCATAAGTCTCTCTGGTGTCTCTGTAAGGCTGTATTTGATCTTGTTTGGTTTCCTATCGTACTTCTGTATTTTACAACTGTCACAATTATTAATTGTTTGGGTAATTGCCTGTTTCATGTGTACGAAAAACACCCTCCTTTTCAGGTGTGCTAATGTTTCATCTATTCCCCTATGATTCGACCTTTCATGGTAGTCTTTGATGACCTGTTCCTGTTCACTCTTTTCCGTTATATCCGGCAACAAAACTGTACAACTTATTGCCCTATATAACTTACTATAAGCGAAATACTTGCAATATGCTATGGATTGTTATCACCAAGTTGTCTGGAATCAGGAGTGCTAGTTTTCTTTTAGGTTTCAGGATTTCTTTTAGCTTCCGGCCAACTGTTTCCCAATCAAAATTGTTATCTGTCCAAATTATTCTCAACTTATTCCTGAACGGAATTTGTTTCTGTATTCCCGCTACTCTACCATCCTGTATGACCACCTGGATGTTATACTCGTTTAGTGGTTTTTCCGATATAGGGAATCCCAACTGGAGATCTTCTCCAGCAGAGTGGATTGTCTCTCCATTGGTCGCCATCTCTGAGGCATCCTCTAATACATTGAGCTCTGGTTGAATTCTGCTCAGTGCGTCAGCCACTACATTCA
>NW_025335096.1:0-864 GCF_018152115.1 Drosophila rhopaloa
TTGTACGTTGCCGGAAATTTGTTGGTAGAATGACTCCGGGTGCGAGTTCGTCAATAACTGGAATGTGTTTGGTTGTTGATTGCAGTGCGAATTGGCAGGGCGACTTTTTAATAAATTTGGTGACAGAAGGATACTTATGTCTATCATATTTCTATGTTTACAAATGGTTATCTCATTATAATTAGTACATTTGGAAATTTTTGCAAAAAAGTTTTCCTTACATTGATTACATTTTCGCTTTGAATTTTATTAACAGCTTCCCGAATTTTGGTGTGGTTTGATTAAAAGTTCTTCACAATAGTTGGTGTCGGTTATAGGAATTTTAATGACATAAATAAGTGTTGGCCCATTGCGTGCTACGCTTACTTCTTCAAAATTAGTATATGGTAACTGGTCTTGACAAGTGTTTTTATAATTTCATTTACATCTTCATCTCCTAATATCTGGGTGTTACTAATATCTGCTTTTGCCCATTGTATTGCGTGGTTTAAGTTGACAATTTCTTCTTTAAGCATTTTAATTTGAAACATTAATATTGTGCTAGTGTCTCTTTGAGGATCTCCTCCGTATTTTAAGCTGTTTATAAGATTTGCATTGGCCTGCGTGATATTGTTTATTTTTCCACGATAAATCTGTTTAAGAATAACTTGATTGTTATTGTTAGTTAATGCTGAATTTATTTTTTCTTAGACTAACTTCGAAATCTCTACTGTCGGGAGATCAGCTAACCCATTTCAGGTTTCCTTTTTTCCTTCTACTCTTAATCTTGTGGTTATTAATTGAGTAAATTTTTTAAAATTCTAATTTCTTCGGTTATAAATGGCAATATTGGGTCGTATGTTTTTAATTTATAGTTAGCAGTGT